>NC_086320.1:356057654-356357654 GCF_036172605.1 Pelobates fuscus | reverse complement strand
AACATAAATCACTACCTGAATGTCCTGTTATAGTTGTACCAAGGTTAAAGAGGATAAAAATGTGTAATAATTGCATCTACATACACATTAACTAAGCTGTGACGTCCATTTAAGAGAACAGGACTTTGCGAACAAGATATTTTCCAGGATCTCATTAGGCAAACCTTGAAAGTCATATATTAACAGCTCATGTATCAATATTTATTTAACAAACTGACCGGCTCAATTTCTACAGACAGCAGCTGGCTATACACCAATTGCCGTGGGTTATGGAGGTTAAATGTATGAACCTGTAAGGGGTGAGAGGGGGGGCAGAATTACAGAGTTAATCCTCTCCGATGTGAAACATTTATATCTTTCACCATGAAGACCATAATCGACGAACTATGCTGTCAGATAAACTATAAATCTAAAGTTCAAATTAAGTCATACCAGTTAACTGCATCCATCCATAGAATCTCCCCACGCACCAACATATTATTTCCATTCCTCAGAAATCTCAAGTGTTACCGAATAGATTTATTCACTATTTACCAAACGGCAGTAGACTGAAAACTGAACGTTCGGCTGAAATAGGCAAGCAGTGACTATAGCTACAATGGCGACTTTTTACAAACCAGTTATTTTGACCTTAATGTTGCAGTTCGGTTTTTTGAATAAACCTGTACGTGATTATTTGTAGAGTTCTATCCAGTATACTGGAAATGACAGAGATTTGAGAAGGGGATTACTAGCGTCTGGGCAAAATAGTGGTTTTGTAAAGTTTCTGCGACACAACTGTATTTGCAGTTCAGCTACGTCAACATACGTCAATGTACAATCCCCATATTCATTCTCCACGTTCTTGAGTTAGTAAATAACCCCCTACTGAGTTCACAGGATTCACCAGACTACTTGGGTCTATGCCATACGTATGATGTAAAACTATTATAAGGAAAGACTTCCTTCTTACAGGAACTAATGTGTTGCAGCATTTTAAAAAAAAATCCATTCATAAATAATTCAGATTTAGTTAATGGAAATTGTTGACTACTGAAAAGATGTGAAAACATAATTCCCCTGGCGTTCCCCACAAAATCATTCTGGCAGAGGCACAATATGCCATTAGACATTGTGGTTTCCTTGCCAGCTGGTAGCTGGGATTATAAAAAGTACATCAGTAAAGACAGGCCATTCTATGAACGAAGCGATACATTCAGACTGTAAGATAGAAAATTCATCTATTTTAATATCTGGATTGTAAATCTATTTAAATTAGAAATTTTACATATCAGTGCGGCCATTCACATAAAGTTTAAATACACGCGTCCAAAGTATGCTAAGAATCTAATTTCTGCTCAAATTATTAAGGGACATAATAAATCCCATAGCATATCTAGAGTCTGGGCAAAAATACGACGAAGTGCCCGCGTGTATTCTGTGTGTACAACGTGTTGCAATTTCTGCCAACATTAAAAGTGATCAAATGGAAGAAGACTGGAAGAAAAGAGATTTTGTCTGAGGCAAAGGAAAGGTTTTTTTTTTTTACAGTAAGAACAATAAGGATGTGGAATTCTCTGCCTGAAGAAGTGTCCTTATCAAAATCTATACATATTTTTAAATAGCAATTGGATAAATACTTGCAAAAACACAATATACAGGGATATAAATGTTAATTAGTGGGATAATAGCTTCTTGATCCAAGGAGAGATCTAACTGCTGATTTGGAGTCAAGAAGGAATTTTTTCCTACTTTGTTGTACAGTCGGAAGCGCTTCAAACAGGGTTTTTTGCAAAAATCAGATGTGAGAAAGGCTGAACTTGATGGACACATGTCTCTTTTCAGCTACGTAACTATGTAAATACTATAAGACCAAACTAGCCAAACTTCACATACACTCTTGAACATCTGTCATTTGCAGGAGAGTCCATTTTTGGGATCCGAATCCCACATCCCTCATCCGTACCCCCAACATGACCTCGGATTGTGTGGTATGATTATCACAAAGCCATAAAACAAAAAGCAGTGTGTGTTTAAATGTCAGTATGTTACTTGGGTTTTTTGTTTAATGGGTTATTCAGTTGCATAAATGGTTAGCAATAGGGTTTGATCACCTAAACTGTATCAGTCATGCATCTAAATCACCTAAATCAAAATGTTTCTTATTTGGTTAAGTGGAAGGTCGGACGCAGAATGTCAAATACACAATCAGATCCCGGTCAATGGAACCATTCTTTGGGGCATTATAGTGCGTACTGCTACTTCCATGTTTGTTTTAACGAAGAACAAACAAGGCAAAGGACGGGGTTTTACAAATTTGAACTAAAAACTCTCGGGAAGGAGGGGGCCCTTCCTGCAGAGCGTACGATGGAGTTGTTTTTCTTTTTTTCATGAAAGACAGACGGAAGGCAGATTTAGATTTCCATTTAGATACAGACATTGTGTTTTTCAAGGAAGTAGCTTTTACAATAAGAAAAATTAAGATGAGCGCCTCGTTTAGAAAGTATGCAATAGCAAGGGAAGGATGTCTGCTCTCTAAGTCCTTATTTGACTATGTTGTTAACATTCTTAAGAGAAATTCATTTTTGGCTGCTTTAGGTGGGAACTTCCTTCCTGGAGTAAAAACTAGCAGCTAGGGAGTTTGGAGGATGTTAGCTAGGCAAGTAGAGTAGGAATCAAGAAGTCAAAAACATAAACAAGATTAGCTTTATCTGTCTCACCCATGCTTCCATTCATCTTCGTAAACCTTTAGGAAAGAAAGCAATTACATTGTATAAGGCAGTTGGGAAGCTGGATATAAAAGCACACAATTTTATATCATCTCATAATGTCATCTAATACCATCTCCCTTGTAATATATGATGCGTTTTCTGAAGTCCAGCTTGGCTCAATGGATTACTGATGTCTTAGACTATGTTCATAGTGCCACCTAGTGTGTCTTTTTTATATGACAGCCTGGTGTATAAAAATATTCCTATATTGCTCGCCCTTTCCTGACTAATATCAGGCTTTCCAATTAAAATGTCTATTTTAAAATCATTTGTTCAATGCAGAAGTTTAGGGAGGATAAGCGAGCTAACTATCTATATTTAGGATTTGAAAATAGAACCACACTTGGCGATGTCGTAAAAAAGTAAATTGAAAATGGTTCATAGTATCATCAACCCTTGCCATTGCTAAACCTATAAATAATGCATTGGCAATCCAATAATAGTTTAACAATCACAAGTGAGGCTCCCATGGACGACAATGCGGTTATAATAATTATTAAAAGCGCCCTCTGGTGGGCAACCAGAAACTAAAATAACGACACCGATCAAGTTTTGGAAATTAAAGAAAAAGTTAGGATTGCTGAAACATTAATTTTACAAGATGTATTACAGGGAATACAAAAATTCCCAACATGTAATAATGTTTGTCTTCTTGTGTTATTACCTATTAACACTTTTTGTAAAGTTAATTAGTTGATTTTATATACTTTTTGTGTAATAACATTTTTTTCATATAAATAAAGTCACCTTGTTTAATAATTATAATAATCACCTTCTATAGATCTATAGATATGCATTTGGTTTGATGCAATTGTTTACTTGATAAAGATGTCTCCTTAAAGAATTCTCTTTCATTCTTATTTGTCATGTTTATCTTTGATGTCTTTAGGCTTGCCACATGATGACCTTGGCTGCACATTTGGATGGGGATCACAGAAGACAGTCTGTTTATGGGAACACGACAACAGTTTGGGCCTGAAATGGACCGTACTGAACAGCAAAACCGGACCAGTGCGGGATCATACAGGTTAGTCTCCTATTGAGTATTGTCTTTTTAATTTCTTTATATCTATGTTTTGTTTGGGAGGGGGTTTAAGAAACATTGTTGTCTAGAACACACCATGTCTCTCTATATCAAAATCACATGTAATTATAAAGAATACAGATTTGACTGATAATATAAATTTGGTGCAGATGGGCTTAGCTATCAGTATCACGGCCACTGCTTCTAGGGCGGTGTTCGCTCCCAATTGCAAGTAGACACACACTTTCTTCCTGGAACAGAGGAGGGCTGGTAAGGGGTGCAGATAGGCATAGAAAGTTTGGGTACGAGCACAGGAGTACTTTACAAACCGCCCATAGTCTAGAAGTCTTTGAAAGATTTTAAAGAGCTGCTGAAGGTTATTCTGCGTGTGCATAGTCTACTACATGTGGACAGTAGACCTTTCTGAATTCTCCCTTTTACTTTCAGACCTGCACTCATATCTGTAAGCACACAGAGTGGCAATATTTGTTTGTTACTCTCCAACAGGAGGAATTTTTTTTTAAAAAAATAGAACATACGTTAGATATATATAATATCTCACAAACTATCCTTCCGTATTAGACTTGGCAGAAGCATATTTATTTAATCGGGGATGCTGTACCACTACACTCTGCTGGTTATGGAATGATGAATCTTGGAAGTTCTTGGCCAGTGACATCTGAGTGACAGTAGTTTGAGAACTATGACTTAGAAAGAGATTTCCTTGGGGTCTTCCCTGGAAGATCTCTTATTTTCAAGCTGGCCTAGAATCACCTCTCAAATCGGTCTGTGAATCATACCGTGAAAAAAAGCCCATGTTGACTAGTGTTTCCATACAGCTCTTACTTTACAGGCAGACCAGTACATAATAATATTAATCTTTATCTCCCCCAAAAAAAACATTTAAAAAAAAGCTGTAATCTTTGGATTCAGAAAAAAATAATAAATCCCCCTTTTACTATGATTTGATTTGCCTTGATTGACTGTAATATCCTGCCTAGTTAATTTCTTTTTTTCTAAAATATGCTTATATAGCGAAACGTAAAACAAATAATTGCATTAGTAATAGATCTCTTCTGTGTTTCCAAGGGCATGATTAAAGGTCAAGTAATATTGCTGTACTTGACGAGAATTTGGCAGTCAACAAATGTTCTGCATATCTTGCATTGCTGTTTCTCATTTATATGTTTTCATTCTTTATCTGAGATTTCTCAAGTTAAGTCTCCTGGTTTTCTTTAACGTGCTTGTCTTAAAAGTACTCTAATTAAAACCCGTAGAAATAAATTCAAGTGCTTACGGTTTGATTGTACAGCTGGTTTGCAATCAGCGGATTCTGAGATCAATCTCTTATTTAGCAAATCTTTTTCAACTGAAAAACAGTGGCGACCACGGCCAATTTCGGGAATATATCTGATCCAGTCTTACATGATTACGTTCCTCGTGTGTTTATTGTGGATACATTGTTATTGTTGGAGTCTCAGCAGACATTACTAGTTAAATGAAAACCCAAAGGTCGCAAAGTTATTTTTAGAGTGCAGATACCAGATCTGGGTGTTCATAGGAAGGTTCATAGGAAGAGTTACTACATATAGAGTTCTTTTAACAACTTTATAAACTCATTGTGCAAAACATCCTGCTTTATGTACTTAAATTCCTAATCCATTTCCTTGCCTCATCAAGGACATAAATCCAATTCCACTCGATTTAGAATATTTTATTCTGTTACATTGTATTCCCGCCTGTGTAATGTCCTGAAGACTAGCTCTTGTTAAATCCCAGTATTATCCTCTTCAATCCAGGACATGTGGCCAAACAGGATAACAATGTAATACGATGTGAGAAGTTTATTTCTCTAATCGAGGTGAGTTTTTATACACCTTTATTTAAATTGTAGACCCTACAAACCAAGTAAAACCTTCTGTTCTGAGAAACTCTTCCTTAAACATTGGGATTTCATGCACTTTACAGCCTTTCTTCTAGTCTAGAAACACACAATAAAACATATAAATACTAATGCTGTAAATAATATATGTGAAAACCTTACTGGAACTTTTTTATTGTTTGTTTATAATGGAGTCTTTTTTTTCAAATTATGTGAATGAGTGGTTTGTGACTTGTTAGAAGTAGTGAGAAGGCAATAAGAGACTATAGGGTCTTCCATGTGGATTACGTATTGAGCAATTCTAGTACAAAGTTCCAAAGCTGTCAGACAGTCAACAAGAACATTCCATTGGTTTCCATGGTGATTGCATCACTTTTAGAACTATAGCCTAACAGTGCTGTTTGTGAATAACCCCTCCATGGTCTTTTATGTAGAACTGAATGATTCAAATACAGGATAAAAAAAAGTTGGAGCGTTTAGATCACTGCTCATTCGGTTTTGTTTGTTTTGATGTCTGTTTGATGGGCAGCACAGAGAAAATTAACATTTTGTTTTATGATTTCATCTACTGATAACACATGGTCTAATCTGCTAGAACAGCTGAGAGCTCTTCAGCTTGGACCATTATCTGTATACTGTTCCTCTGCTATGTGGAAAATAGATGGTTCATCTGTTATCATTATTATTGAGGCCCGGGAATGATGAACAACACACAGCAACACACTCCTGCCAATCAAAACATTAAACGCAGAACTTAAACACCCACATCTCATATTCGTAAACTCTGCACACATATGATTAATGTAGTCATCACAAAGTCATAACTAACACTGCCAATGTGTACATTTCTCTCACATATGAACATGGTATTATCATAGATTTAATCACTCGGACAGATGCCCTCATGTTAATTCGCGTGGGCTCTTGCTATAAGATCCTGAACAGCTATACTGACATTACTGCCAAAAGGTCTAGGTTAGGAAGTAATGTCTAGCTCTGTCATTATAAATGAGTGCAAACTACATTCACCTAATGCTCAGTCTGCCAAAAGTGGATTCGGACACCTGAAGGTTTGGGAAGCATTGAACTATGAACGAGTGGATAAGCAATATTGGCAGTGCCAAGCTTAGCCATTGCTGAACTCCATTAATACATAGCAAATCAAGCGTTCTGTTTGTCCTACTACTTAACATCAGAAACAGTTCGAGCTGGCGGTAGTTGGATTTTGATGTAGACTTATTGTGGTTCTGTACAAATTTTTGGCTATTTTTAGTTACTTTGTTACAGAATAGTCAATCAGATGGGTAAATATTTGTACACTCGCTAGAATTGGTTATGAGTTCTATAATTTTTTTTATCTTGTTTTTTTTGCAAAGCACATTTGTAATTGGCTCTGCCTGTATTGCAATACTAAAATGACCTATACTCTTTAGGGGATGGCAACTTCCTTTATTCTGAAGCTGACGAAAGGCACCGGGGTAAAGCTGCCCGACTGCTGAGTCCTGTCATCTCTTCTACGAGGTCATCACACTGTATGTCCTTCTGGTACCATTTCTCTGGTTCACACGTTGGCTCCTTGAGTATCAAACTAAAGTACGAAAAGCAAGATGACTTTGGACAGAACTTGCTGACGCTCAGTGGCAATCAAGGAAATCGCTGGAGAGAAGCTCGAGTCTATCTTCAAAAGTCCATGAAGCAATATCGGGTATGGTCACAATGGATTTACTCTTTAATAACACCAGAAATTGAGTCACAATTTTGAATTAATGATTCATGTCTATATGTGGTACTGTTTTGTCTATATTGAATTTAGTTTCTGTTGTTATGGATTAAAAACTCTGTATCGTTTAATGAAAACAGGGTTATACACTACCCATAAAGACAATGTCTACAGACTGTTGGGAAACGAAGATAGATTCATATAGAAGAGTTCAAGGTGTAGATGTAGAGGTTCCAATGTTGTGTATATAAGTAGATAAGTTTACTCTAATAAATAAATTCGGGAACAATGTATGGAAAAATATAATTGTGTAAATTGCTTTTTTTTTCTATAGGTCATTATAGAAGGGACAATTGGAAAAGGAAGCAGTGGTGGGATTGCAGTGGATGATATTATTATCACCAACCAGATACCTCAAGAACATTGTAAAGGTATGTGACCAGGAAAAGATCCAATAAGTATAAGACACTCCACGTTCTGATTTGATAAATTATTCCCGAAGTACACAGATCTTTTAACTACTGTTTCAACTGAGGACCATCAGGTGGGAAAAAAAATTATTTGCCAAATATTTTAGTGTGTGCCCTATTCACAGTCATATTTTATTGAGCCTGCCTAATTCTGTCGTTCAGTCATGTGACAGAAGGGGTAGTTATACTTTAAACATGTCTGTGCTATTTATTTTATTCATTTAAGGATATAAGGAATCTATGCAATCCAGACTTCTGTGAGATATTATTAAGTCAACTAGTAAACCTTTAAAGAACAAATAAATCTATATTACTAAGCATCCTTTTGACAATAGTTTGTTTGCTAGGAACACACTCCGCAATCAAATTATCAGTTCTAATCGGAAAACCATTTGTAACAATAAGGAAAAAATGCAGAGCTATTCATTATTACTTTCACTATATTTATAAAACACCAACATATTTAACAGTGTAAAAGCATTGCACATCTCCTGTCATTGTATTAGTTAGATATTCAGACCACAAATGTGACATGTATTTATTTGCTAGAGGGTAAACTTGTGGTATGGCCATTAAAATATTTTCTCTCAAAATAATTTCCACCCCTCCAATGGAAGAAATTGTACACGCGCAGCCGCAAGGCCTATTTACAAAGTTACAAATAGAAATATAAGTAAATATAAGCCAAAAATCTGAAACCTGCATCACAATCAACAGGCGTTATTATTCATAGTTCAATATATTCACGTATAAATACAAAATCTATTTACTTTACATGGAAGACAAAAATATTGCTTTGTTGCTTATAGGTCCAGAACCAGCAGAACCTGACCTTGACCTTGAACGCCAAGATCCTGAAATTGATAAAACTGGTAAGCTTTTCCTGCAAGATACAGATTATTGGTATCGTTCTGGGGAATGATTCGTAAGGTTCACATTCTCCCCCATCATTGAGCAAGATCAGTAAAAAGACTAAGCACTATCCCACAGGACCCGCCCGACTCAAACATGTTCCTTGAAATTATGGAATATTGGCCCTTTCCCCACCTTCTCCCATAGTTATACATTAATCGTCCTTATTACCATCTATAATCATGTATAAATTTAATCCACAACCCTTTATACCATTTTTATTACTCTTCCTTCGTTACTTTTATCCCCTCCCTACCTATTTTATTTATTGAATTTTTTTCTTGCATGGACAATTGTGAAGTCCTTCTTGTTTGAGATATTAACAAATAAAGCTTTATTGAGGTTTTATGTCAGCATAGTTTCATAGTATACGTAAGACTCGCGGGTCTGGACACTAGAAAGTGACAATATGGCCACACAGGGCTCAACAACTCAACTTGAATGAAAATGCATACAGTCAAAACTTAACTAACAGTAGCAGTATTACATGAAGCTTTACAGGTTACTCGGAGTGATAGGGCGTGCTTCCTTTGTCTTTTTTTTTGGCAAGTAGTATTGTAGTTGAGATGTCCTTCTTGTTTGAGATGGGGAGCAGAAGTCTTGTCCTTCCTTGTTGATGATAATGCATTTCCTACCAAAGGAGAGACCTGGAAAGCAATGCCATAGGCTGGCACTCTCCATGAATAATCTTTCCCATTTAAAGTCATAATAGTGCGAAATAATGACTTGGAGTAAATGCTGACTGCAGCTTTTTTGTCTTTTTCTTCCCAGGTTCCACACCTAACTACTCTAGCGAGGGATTTAACGAGAGTATCTCCAAGAAGCCAGGAAATGTTCTGAAAAGCTTGGATCCTATCCTCATCACCATAATAGCTATGAGCGCTCTGGGGGTCCTACTAGGTGCTATCTGCGGAGTGGTCCTCTACTGTGCATGTTGGCACAGTGGCATGTCAGACAGGAACTTATCAGCACTGGAAAATTATAACTTTGAACTTGTGGATGGTGTCAAGTTGAAAAAGGACAAACTAAACACACAGAATTCATATTCAGAAGCGTGAAAGTGCAAAAAAAAAAGAAATATCATGGTATAGACATATTGAAAAAGAAAGACTTGTGGATGAGGACCGACAATTTATTACTGTTCAGGCTAAAAATGCGTTGGGATGACGTAAAGCCAAGCTTTTCTCAGGAGCTTCAGTGAATACATCTGATACCTATGAACGTATATACAATCTGAATCATGTACAGTTGGCTTTCTGTTAGTTTTGTTTTGAATAATCAGATGCTGGTGTTGAGACCAATTATGATCAAATTATGGTTTGTAATCTCTGTTACACTTAGTTTTGTTCTCCTGCTTTGGATATTCCTTTGTTGTGTGCAAAACCCAAAACGCTCTTGCAGATTATACCAGGGTTCTTCGAACGGGTGCCCATCCTTGGGATGTTTGTACCACATCATCACAGGACGATCGGCGCAATCTTTTCCCCATGTTTGTGCATATTTGTTCGTGCCGTGTATAAAGCAACAAAAGACGTAGGAAATTCTTTAAAACAAACAAAAAAAAATAGTACCACTATTAATGTTTCTGGCATTTTTTTAAGCAAAGCTATAAATTATTGTTGCTTTTCAGTGTTGTTCTCAAGCAAAGTGCTTAAAACGTCTATACAGTACACGCACCATCATCAGATGCAACAGGCAATAGAGGGTAGTTATTACCCAAAATGGAAATGTTGTTGGCACTGGCTATTGGATATCCTCTAAAGTGCCTTTTTGTGTTTGTATTGATTTTGACTGTGTGATCACTGACTACAACAATGTTCTTTTTATAGGCCCTTGTCTCTAACTGTACTACAGTGGCTAAACAAAATGTTGTTCACATAGCCTCCAGGAGGACAGGCCTAAAACAGCTCTGTCCACTTGGCTAATTAATTTTTATTTCAGAACATATTTTTTTCCATGATTTTATTGTAAAAAGCTGCAATATAATATCATTTTTTTTTTTTTTTTGTTCTTCTCTAGAATGTATTTAACAATCTATTCTCATCGTCCTGGTAGATCATGTTTAAATATTTGCCATAGTTAAAAAATCAGAATGCAGCTTTCTGGCTACAAAAAAACAGGAGGGTGTTCCAGTAGACCCTTTTGTTGAATGCAAATAAGGGAAGGTTCTTGGATTGCCCAATCACAGGGATATTAAGCCTGCAGCACTCCAGCTGTTAAAGAACTGCAACTCATGAGTTATAAGCCCGCCGGCACAGACTCGATAGAGCTGTATAATTCTAGAACAGCAGGAATCCTGCTGGCCTCCTACTCTGTCTAGTATAACTTTGACTTTCTGTTAGGATGTATAAAGTACCGGTATCATTTTTCCGCTCACCAAAATACGAGACACGTGTTTATGAATTATTAAAGAACTATACCCTCTGGCATTCAAAGGGTAAACTCTGGTTCACAAGACAGTTCCGAAAACACTTTATTAACGCCTCAAATATTTTATTCTTTAAACTGTTCATTGTAGAGTACTGTCAATGTAATTGCATCATTTAGGCCAAAACAAATCATTTCCCAGCGTTATCCCATTTTCCCCGGGCTATAATGTGCAACACCTTTGTTAATGCTCCATAATTTACGGTTTAGCAAATAATCCCCTAAGATTCTGTTTTCTCAATAGAATTAGCCTGCTGGGTCTCCCCTTTACATGTCTTGACTGTCACATGACCAGCTGGTCAAGAATTGTAGAGAAAGAATTGGACTTAGTTATAAGGTGAACATTTTATGTGCGTATGTCTATGTTTCAAGATATATTTATAGATATAACCAACATTTTCGGTTGTGATAGTTCACAATATATGGTTGTTTAATTGTTTTATTTATTCTTCAGAATTGTACTTTTTTTTTTTTTTATAGATATGGCTATTGGCGGCTCATCCCATTAAGTCATTATTTGCTCTGCTCCTGGAGAGCAGTAGTTTGACAGCAATATATTTTTATTACATTGCAATTGTGGCCGTAAGCATATTTGCATGATGTTGCCATGCTAGTAGTTCTAGGGTCCAGTGGTTCTAGCAGCTATAAAGCTTTATAGGGTTAGTCAGGCCTTGTCAACATTTAAATTTTAATAAAAGTCTGTGTTCCAGGTTCCTATATTTCATTAACAATCTTCTATTGTGTGAAGGGATTTTTGTATAAGAAACACATTCCACAGACTTCATAAGGATTGTAGCAAGAAAAACGAGTGTCTGCATGTGATGTGCTTTGCCACAAGACACAATCAATTATCTTGAAACAATTATTAAGATCGGGAGACCGGACAACTAAACACAACAACCAGATACCCCATCTGACTCATTGAATCCAATGTATGTCATACTTTTCAGTCCTACAAAGAGTTATCTTGTCTTTCAGACCAGCTTCCTACAAGAGATCCTGGTGTTTCACACCAGCTATGTGCAGACCTGGTCCAGTGGAAGTTTTATTATTGATAATGTCTTGCCCTTATTCCAATTTAAACCACATTTTGGGAGTTTGGGAGGCACTTACCGACCAAATTTGGCAGTATAACTAACAAAATATGCATTCCAGTTCAAGTTACAGTGTAATGCATTTGTATACAGGCTAGCTTGATAAATACTGTTACCTTGAGAAATAAATGGCAAAAATACATATACATGCACCACTCACAGTAGGTACTGCATTTAAATATGACAAGACTGTATTTTAATGATATATACACGTTTTAATATGTTTAGGCTTGAAGCAGACCTGGCTCTTAAAATAATTTTCTTGGTTAAACTAAATATATTACTTTTCAATACCACCTCATTGTTAGATAATTTGTTTCGGGTTTAAGGAGGAAGGCATTCATTGTACATATCCTGTGGTTTTATTTTAATTCAAACTATATGAGGAAGCCAAAACATGTTAGACTTTGCCCTAAAATATTTCCAGTATGGTAATATCTGCATTAATTGACGTAAAAAAGGAAAAATGATACTGAGTCTTTAAAAACTTAGCGAAAGGAATCTTGCACTGAAATCTATATTTAAATTTATATGTTGATAATGTTATTAACCCTTTCTTTGCCAGAGAGGACCGCAATATATTGCACAGTTGGGGTATGGCGGCGGACAAGACACGGACTTCAGCAGACGTAGTTGGGGCATTGATGATCAGGGTGGAGCGTGTGTATAACTAGGCAGTAATAAATGCACAGCTTTTCAAAGTGTCTTGTATGCATTATGGGAAAACAAATATGGCAATGTACTAAGATAACTCTCTGGTAGAGAAAGCGTTCATTTGTAAAGGCAGTGTTAAAAACGTTCATTTATATTGTTTTAGGATTGTTTCATAATTTTAAAAAAAAATGTAAAAATAACATATTTTTTCTTTATTGAAAACTATAAAAAAAACTTTTTTCTGTAGGTAAAATGATTTCATTTTACTGGCATATTATTGCTTCATGTTTTGTATCATCATGAACTTTTGTGCAAATTTTTTTACAGAAATTTTTATTTTCTATGACAATATGACACTTGTAAATTGTTGTTTTGGAATGAACAGCGAAGCCTTAACTTTGAATGACATTTGTATTCTTGGATATTGAACTGCATAAGATCACATAAAAAAAACTAACTGTAATTAAAATCCCAAACAATGACTACTACATTCCAAAGATACAGTTGAAATAAACATTTTCATAAAATATATTGCACTGCCATTATTCCACGTGTTGTAAATGTTACAAAGTGTCTTGAATGGCTTCACAGAATCTTTGTGTTTGCTTACTGGATCCCACAGGACCTTCTGAGTACACGTCAATAACTTTTTATTTAAAGAGATAATAAGTGTAAAAGGAGGACATATTAGCATTATATTGTTTATTCATCAAAGACAATGGCCTTGCTTCAATATTGTAAGATGGGCTTTCCAAATAATTTAATATTTTTGGATAAACTTTTAAAATGTTAAAAAATTGTTGTCAAAATATTAAAATATCAAAACTATATATTTTATAAAAAATATATATATTTATATGTAATATATATATATACTTTATATATAAAATATTATAATAATAATATTAAATAGTTTTAAAAGTTTATTAAAATATTAAATCATTTGAAGAGCTCATCCAACAATATTAAATTGTGGCCAAAATTAGACATACATTTTTAGTACACCTGAGAGGTTAAAACCTCTTAAGAATCATTTCATATATAGTGTGCCTTGCAAGTCTTCACTCTTTGCGTCAATGCAACAGACTTTTTGGTCTCTACCCACTTAGCCCCATAAGATGTCATGCCCTGTTCAAAACCAGGGGAACATCAATATAGGGGAAAATAGAAACCCAGATATAATCATGACAGACAGGTTTTTCTGACACAGTTTTGCCAGTAAATAAATGTAATTTTTATTTTTTTTGCAAGAAAAACTGGGAGGGGAGGGAGGAAGGGAGTGCCCCTCTTGCCCTTGTACATCAGTCTCCACTGATTTGTGCTAGATAAACTTTGAATATCCCCTTAAGGACACAGCTTCTGGAATAAAAGGCAATCGTGACGGAATATTACACAAAACTTACATATGTTTCAACGCCGAGGCCATGCTCTCCCTGCCGGTCCATCCTCCTCTGATGAAGTGATGGCAGGAAGTATGTGCTGAGGGGAGGACATGCGGTAACGAGGAAGGCTGTGCTGCCATTCTCTGTCTGACGCCAGCATGCTGTGGGTGCTGACTTCATACAAGTCCCAGCATGCTGTGCGTGCTGGCTTCAGACGCCAAGTTTGCACAGAACTCAGGGGTTATTCTCCATATGAGCAGCATTTTATAGTGAAATCCTGCACAAACAGACTCCTGGCACCATGAACACTTGAAATTACTGAAGTGGTCGTGTTGCATGGAGTAACCCTTTAATGGCACACAACTACAAAAAAAAAAGAAATTATATTAAGTTGTCATTTGTTTTTTAGACAAGTTTAGAGAAGGCAGAAATGTCAAATGCGTTTTCGTCTTCATGCAAACGTAGATCTGACGACTGCAGACTAAGAATTAGAGAGATTAGTCTTGTACATGGGGTAGGAAACCTTCAGCACTCCAAGTGTTACATCTCCCCTGATGCCTTCCTCTTTGTGGCTGTAAGAGCATTATAGGAGATATAGTCAGGGGCGGACTGACCGGTCGGGCACTTCGGACATGGTCCGAGGGCCCGGCCGGGAGGGGGGCCCGCCATCAGGGGGCCCGGCCGCCCCTTTAAATGCTGCAGCCGCCTGAGCGCTCTCTTAAGAGCCTCAGGCGGCTGCAGCTTCTCACCTCCCCTCCCCTGTAGCTTCTGCGTGGTCCGCGGTGCCCGGCCGGAGTGATAGGAAGCAGGGGCGGACTGACCGGTCGGGCACTTCGGACATGGTCCGAGGGCCCGGCCGGGAGAGGGGCCCGCCATCAGGGGGCCCGGCCGCCCCTTTAAATGCTGCAGCCGCCTGAGCGCTCTCTTAAGAGCCTCAGGCGGCTGCAGCTTCTCACCTCCCCTCCCCTGTAGCTTCTGCGTGGTCCGCGGTGCCCGGCCGGAGTGATAGGAAGGTGCTCAGTGTGCACCTTCCTGTCAGTCCGGTCGGGTACAGGAAACAGAAACTTCTGTTCCGAGCGGAACAGAAGTTTCTGTTTCCTGTACCCGGCCGGACTGACAGGAAGGTGCACACTCAGTGTGCACCTTCCTATCACTCCGGCCGGGCACCGCGGAACGCACAGCAGCTCGGCCACGCTACAGGGGAGGGGGTGGGTAAGAACGGGGGGGGGGAGGGGGGTAGTACAGGGGGGGGGATGAACAAAGAGAGAGGGGGGAATGAACAGGGGGGTGGGAGGAAATGAACAGAGAGGGGGGGGAGGGGGGTAGTACAGGGGGGGGATGAACAAAGAGAGAGGGGGGAATGAACAGAGGGAGGGGGGGTTGGGGATCAGAATGAACAGAGGGAGGGGGGGAATGAACAGAGGGAGGGGGGGTGGGGATCAGAATGAACAGAGGGAGGGGGGTTGGGGATCAGAATGAACAGAGGGGGGGGGAATGAACAGAGGGAGGGGGGGGAATGAACGAACAGAGAGGGGGGGAATGAACAGAGAGGGGGGAATGAACAGAGAGGGGGGGAATGAACGAACAGAGAGGGGGGGAATGAACAGAGAGAGGGGGGAATGAACAGAGAGAGGGGGGAATAACCAGAGAGAGGGGGAATGAACAGAGGGGGGAATGAACAGAGAGGGAGGAGGGGTAAGAAGAAAGAGGGAGGGGGGATAAGAAGAGAAAGGGAGGGGGGTAAGAAGAGAAAGGGAGGGGGTAAGAAGAGAAAGGGAGGGGGGGTAAGAAGAGACAGGGAGGGGGGCAGAAGAGAAAGGGAGGGGGTAAGAAGAGAAAGGGAGGGGGTAAGAAGAGAAAGGGAGGGGGTAAGAAGAGGGGGAGGGGGGTAAGAGGAGGGGGAGGGGGGAGTAAGAGGAGGGGGAGGGGGGGAGTAAGAGGAGGGGGAGGGGGGGAGTAAGAGGAGGGGGAGGGGGGGAGTAAGAGGAGGGCAATTGCTCCCTCCCCTGTCCGCAGGCACCGTGCGGGCAGCCGGCAGGGGAGGGAGGAAGAGCCTGCAGCTCCTCTGGGTCCTTGCGCGAGCACAGATCGTTGCCGCGGTTACCACGGCAACGTTACGGCTCTTGCGAGAGTAAACTAGCCCTGGAGCTACAGGCTAGAGTTCACTCTCAACACTGTGACCACCAGGGATTCCTGGTGGTCGCAGTGGTGAGAGTGAACTCTAGCCCCATAAACACACTGCCCCCCCACACCATACACATTCACACACTGCCCCCCATACACCCACACACACCATACACATTTACACACATTGCCTCACACACACATACACTGCCCACCCATACACACACAGCCCCCCATACTAACATTGCCACACACATACACAGCCCCCTCATACACACATTGCCCCACACACCCTACACATTCACACACTACACCCCCTCACACACACTGAACCTTTCACACACACGGCACCCCTTACACATTGCACCACTGCTCCTATACCCTACTACAGCCTCATATCCCAGCAGACCCCAGGTAAGTTGTCAAACTGATCTTAAACGGTTTGACTACTTACTCTGAAAGGGGGGTCCGGCCCTCCTGGCACCATAACGACTACACAAGCAGTAGTGGTTATTGTGCATGGATTATTTCTTTAAATAATCTACAAGTGCCCCAGTAGCCAGCAAGCCAGCCAGCCCACAGGCCAGCCAGCCAGCCAGCCCACAGGCCACCAGTTAGGCTTACAGCCAGCAAGCCCACAGCCTGCCAACCGCAGCCAGCAAGCCACAGCCAGCAAGCCAACAGCTTGCCAGCTTCAGCCAGCAAGCCAACAGCCTGCCAGCCGCAGCCAGCAAGCCCACAGCCTGCCGGCAGTAGCCAGCAAGCCCACAGCCTGCCGGCAGTAGCCAGCAAGCCCACAGCCTGCCAGCCGCAGCCAGTAAGCCCACAGCCTTCCAGCAAGCCCACAGACTGCCAGCCAGCAACAGTAATTAAGGTAAGAGGAGCTAACTTGGCCTAGGTATCAGTGAGCTATGTTGTGTTGCTATATTGTGAATAGGAACCAGAGTGTTGGAGAGACCCCCCTCCAGGCCCCATTAGACTCCATTGTAGTCTCTAATGGGACCTGGAGGAAATTCTTTCTAACACACTCTCTAAAGGACACTGAGATAGCCTCTGCTAGAATGCTCCCCCCCTCCATGGCCCATTAGCCCTCAATTGTAGTCTCTACTGGGGCCTGGAGGCGACTGTTTCCAGCAGGGACACTGAGATGGCCTCTGTTAGAAAGACCCCCTTCCAAGCCTATTAGACTCCATTGTAGTCTCTAATGGGGCCTGGAGGGGATTCTTTCTAACACACTCTCTAAAGGACACTGAGATAGCCTCTGCTAGAAAGACCCCCCTCCATGGCCCATTAGCCCTCAATTGTAGTCTCTACTGGGGCCTCGAAGGGATTATTGCACTTTTGTTCCTTGTGTCTAAAGATTGTGTAGGGTGTGGCTGGAGGCGGTGCATGGAGGCGGGACATGGGTGGCGCTTGCTGCGGAGTATGGGTGGGGCCTGTAAGGGGGCCCTTGATTTATTTTGCCCGGGGGCCCTGAGGGTTCTCAGTCCGCCCCTGGATATAGTCCACAACATCTGGAGTGTCGAAGGTTGCCCAGCCATGATCTAGTAATTGACCAATTGTTAGTTTCATCTTTTGGGGTCATCTTTGTGCACAAGGACTGCAGTAAAGCAGAAGTGGTAGCCATTTGGAGAAAGTAAACAACAATCCTTCTTAATAATTTTAGACCTGTGATATAGACACAGTTTTGTTTTTGTAGATTTGCATCGGGATACTGGCAAATTAATTTCTGAAGTGAAATAGCAAAGTACTAATTTGTGTTATTTATCAAAAATATGAACACATTGAGAATCCAAATATAAGAAGCACAAGGGAAACGGATAGGTTGATTGGAATAAAATGTGTTAACCAAACCTTCCTGCAATTAATTTCACACTCATTCAAAAGTGTGTTGAATGCAATTGTAATTACAGTTATTGAGAGTAGCTAAACGTACAAAAAATATATATAATTACATTCTTTTCTCATCCAGTCACCCCTAGCAGCTACAACAAAATTTGTACTGTAGCCAAGCAAAGTGCTAATATTTCTAATTACAACATTAATAGAATTGACCTCGCATGTCTCATAATTGTATGTTAGAAAACAAACAAGATAAAAGCAAAATGGCAATATTGTTAAGGCAGCTCTTTGCTACATTATTTTAACAGTTAGGAAAGTAAAATATACGTACTGTATGAATGAACAGGGACATGAATCATTAATCAAAATTATTATATCAATTAATTGCATCTGCACGAAGTTCTGGGCACTGGGCTGTTAAATTTTACAGACTATTAGGATAGAATTTACATCTTGTAGTTGGGGACAAATACAGGTTATTCGTTAAAATGGTGAATTATTGGGAATCTGGAGGCCGAGACTTTGACATTTTACCTTGAGTTATCTTTGAATTCTTGGCAAGTCAATCTCTATCGAACAATCCTGGTCAGTTTGAGGTTCTGTTTGCAGATATGCAATATTCTCTATGGCCGGGCTGGCTAATCTGGCTAATTTTGACCTGGTCTTTTTTTGTGCACAGAGCTCGCAAATCTCAGCACAGATGGTCCTACTCAGTGTCGAAACTAATGAGGGCCCTGGTGCAAGGATGGCAAAAAAGTAGATCCCCATCTGTCATACAAGTACCACAATGCTTTGCCAGCTAAGAATCTACCATTTCTATTCTGTTTAGCAATGAGCAGTGTTTGTGTGTTTAAATGTGAGCTTGTTTTTTTGAATGAGTTTTTGTTTGTGAATGCAGCTGTGTGCTTATCTGTACTATTGCCATTTGAAAGCAGTGGTGTACTTGTGTGTAGTCTTTATTTTTTAATGTCGGAGTGTGTTTGTATGTAGTCTTGATGTTTGAATGCAGGGGTGTAGTTGCGTGTAGTGTTGGCATTTGAATGCCGAGATTTATGCACATATACACATACACTTTCACACACAACGGGTATACAGGTGGCCCTCATTTCACGATCTACCTGTTTTACGACGGCTTGCACTTACGACCAGCTCACTCGCGGGGTGGTAAGTTCGAGCCGTTGTGGGGATTAGAGGGATTCCCTGCTCTGGTGCGTTCTCTCAGAATTACTAGTTGATCCAGCACGTAGAACTGTGTCACACCTAGGACTAATAGGTAACGTCTTACCGGGCCTTAGAATGGCCAGACTTAACGTACCAGAGAATAGTCAGAATACTTGCCGAGGTCATGAACATAGAAAGGGACACAGCGATGAGGGAAAGCCAGAAGTCAAGGATACCAGAATACAGGAAAGTCAAACAAAGCCAAAGTCAATAACCAGAAACAAACTATCAGGAACGCACTCTCGGGCAACCACTAAGGGAAACCACGACAGGGCAATGAGCTGAAGAATTAGATGATCTTAAATACCCCTGTCACGAGCATGGGCTATAGGCCCAGCCGAGACAGTGGGGAGAGTGTGGAAGTGACAGGGTTACCTGTTGCTAGTCCCAGCAACCACTCAATTAACCCCTGCAATCCCTTCTACACTAACCCCCTAGTACACACTTTACTGCCACCACCAAGACTTTAAACCCGGGCGTCTTAGGTTACCCGACACACAGGAGAATTATAGAATCACAGTCCTACTTTTACTGATCAAACACATATAATTAACCCTTTTTGGTAACGTGTTTACCTGAGCTTTCCTCTGGAGAGTGAAGCTCATAGAGAACAGAGACACAAGTTGATTAAGTAAACATTTAATCTGACAAAAAAGATTCACAGTGCTGAGTACAAAATACAGAAATAAATGACATACAGATAACAAATTGCAAAACAGTACATAAAATAAAATAGGAGAAAACACAAGAAATTCCTTACATGTATTTACCCCATATAGAATTCTTGTGGGAGTCTTAGATGGTATAGGTCTCCTAGAAGTTGCTGACCAAAGGAAAAAAATGAATAACTCCCTGGGTAGTCCAGCACCCTCATTATATATCTAAACTAGTTGTTTCTCAGTGGGCAGACCCCTGGAGGGCGGGGGGGTCAGAGGGGGTTGGTCTGGCAGTTCATTGCCCACTCTATGCAATTCCTTGTGTCCAGCTCTGGTGATGGCTATCTAGATGTTTTATGGTCTAGGCCTGGTGCAAGATCAAAGACCACAATAAATGTCATCCCAAGGTTTACAAAAACACAACTCTTAACATATATCAACACACATCAAACACCAACTCATGCTTTTGGCATGACAACCCCTCTTGTGGATCCGATTGGCCGTAACCAGCCTTTGACCCCAGAACGTGCATGCGTGTCCTTTGCATGACGTCACGCACACGCCGATGTCGTCCTTGCCGTGGGCGGACATGGGGCTACTAATTGATGTAGATCCACAGCGGCCATTAACATGCTGCAGGGGTCAGACATATCAATGCATGGCCGCTGAACGGCACTACCACACTTGTTGGCAAGGCAAACGTTATTGATGTCGCAAGGTGAGGATAAATATATTAAGTGTTCAGCTATGTTCGGGGAAATTTCCCCGAACATAGACAAATGCACAATCCCTTAACTCCTCACTTACTGACCAATTCGTTCTATGACCGGGTTGTAGGAACAGAACCCAGTTGGCAAGTGAAGAGTACCTGTGAATACACACTGACACACATGCAGATACACAGACACACACTGACACATGTATGGTACACCAATAACACAAATGCAGACACACAGATATAAACACTGGCACACATAGAGATACACAAGCACACATATACAAATAGTGACACACAGATATATAGACACACAGATTCGTATACTGACACATACAGATACACAAGCACGCAGATACAAATACTGACACACATACAGATTCACAGAGACACACAGATACACATTGACACACATGCAGATACACAGACTCTTATATACAAACACTGACAAACAGGCCAACACACACAAACACACACTGAAACATGTGCAAATCCAGACAAACAAATACAAACACTAACACACATGCAGATACACAGATAAAGAGACACACAATGGCACAAACACGCAATGACACACATGTTGGTAATTTATTAGCCACACTCCTGTTTCTTACCTTTTGGGTGCAGGAGGGTGGCTTTGCAGGCCTGGGCTATTTGGAATCTGGCTCTCCCAGTTCTCTTATCGCACCTCTTCCTCTCCCTGCTGCGCGGCTTGAAGTGTGTTAGCTGGGAGGAAGCAGCAGACTCTCACTCCCTCCCTGCACTGGCTGCAGATAAGAAAAACACATCCAGGTCCTCGAAGACACATGCCCATTGGATGTCTCTAATAGCACAGACCACCCAAAGGGCCCACTCAGCGTCCGGGCCCTGGTGCAGCCACACTGGCGGTAGTTCCGCCGCTAGTCCTACTCACACAGATTAAGCAATATTATTATTAATAATGGGCTCCCTTACCCGATGTAATCTTTAACTTTGACTTTGATTTTACTCTACCAATAGTAAAATAGAACTCTTCAGTCTATTACAGCCTTTTTTCTTTTGGGGTGATCCTTTTGGGGTGATTTGAGGTAACTGGGTTTGGTATCCACGTTGGGATAGTTGAGCTTTTGATATAGAGCTATTAGTAGGTAGATTTATTCAGTCCCTGTGTATTTGGATTTATCCCTAACCTATATTTTCCTCTTCTACTACATAATCTCCTCTATCCTTTCGATTTCTATTATGTGCTAGCTATTTTGCACTTTCTGACCCCATACAAGGTTTGGTCGGTATTGTAATCATCACTTTTAAGTATCTATTTGGTTAAACTGCTATATCTATGTTATTGTATTATGTTATTGTATATATATTGATATGTTATTATAACTATCACATCTAGCAGTAACTCTACATAGGTCTTAAGTTATTGATGCATACTATTCCCTTAAAACCCATAACCCTCCCCCCCCCCCCCCCCCTTTTTGACTCTAACTTTAGGCTAGTAATTTTGTAATCTTCGGCCTTCTGCAAAGTCTAGTCCACATTACAATCATCATTCTTAGCATTTAACTTAACTTAAGTTTAGAGTGCCACACTTAATAGTGGTCTATACTACTTTTACCACTTCTGGCATTAACACCGCCTAAGTCTATATTGTAATATCTACTGTTGACTGATAAACTTTGCAGATAATAGGCCAGATTTTCCTGATGAGTCCTTAGGCTATTTGTTTTTTTTATACCGTTACTCTTAATAAAATTTATTTATTTTCTATAGACGTTTATTTTGGGGTGGTTTGAAGGAGAACGACCCGTCTTGGTACGAGGTGGTCTCGCCTTCATCACTTATTCTTTATATATTTTGCGCTCTATGCAGGGTTATGCCCTTGTTGACACCCCTATAACCCATCCCTCTTTGTACCCCCTGCTAGATTTCTAGCTAGGGAGTACTATTATCTTCAATATTATTATTATCCTTTATATAGCACCAATATATTCTGCAGCACTTTACAATTGTGCATTGGGGACATGAAAAAACAACAAGAGGATTTGACTGCTTGAGTTACAAAGTGCACCATCATATATCCCTGCGTCCTCCATCGGTATAACCTGCACAGAACGATGGAGTGTTCGTAGAGACCTGTGCAGACAAAGAGACACAGATACTATATCCCGTTACTTCATTACCACCAACGACAACCAGCCTGAGTTTCATCTCAATAAACACAATGTCTGAACGCTAATTCAGACTACAGGGCGCCACAATCACTAAGATATATAATAGTATAATTCAGGATAATCCCATAAATGAAAAACAATCCGTGGAAATACGAAGTCCACTTTATTTGAAACAATAGTACACAAAAGTGCAACATGCACAATGCGTACAGAATAATAAAATAATTAAAAGTAAATACACAGCCAAACTGGCCAAGAACCCCTAAGGATAGCAGCTATAAACATACAAGAAGCTTGAATTATATTATTTACTATAATTCAAGCTTCTTGTATGTTTATAGCTGCTATCCTTAGGGGTTCTTGGCCAATTTGGCTGTGTATTTACTTTTAATTATTTTATTATTCTGTACGCATTGTGCATGTTGCACTTTTGTGTACTATTGTTTCAAATAAAGTGGACTTCGTATTTCCACGGATTGTTTTTCATTTATAGGATTATCCTGAATTATACTATTATATATCTAAGTAATTGTGGCGCCCTGTAGTCTGAATTAGCGTTCAGACATTGTGTTTATTTTGTATAGAGGTTAAGAGTGACCTCAGGACAGTGGCTTGCTTACACTAGATTTGAGACCTATCATCACCTTCACCACCCGCCCATTTATCTTTTTGAGTTTCATCTCACCCTGCAGCTTGTGTTTTACCTCAACCAGGGTGATACACGTTACCCTGCAGTCACTTAAAAACACCCCTAAGGGGGGCGGAGCCTGGACACCAAGCCGAACAGACGTATCTGGCATGAGCTCCTGTCAGGCGGGCCAAAAACGGGGCAAAAGTGGGGGCTATATGGCCCAAAGACCTTCCAGGGTGCACCACCAACTTCAGGGGTGCCCCGCGGAATCGAATGACACCACCCCGAGACCCATCAGAGACTGGAGTGCAAAGCTTCAAATGCGGCCCACTGGGACTGGAGCTAGAAGGAGGCGGCAGCTCTCCTTGGCGCCAAGACCCTTAAGCGATTTACCTACAGCCTACCTCCCCCGATATCCCGGATATCCCGGTCCCCGCTGGTCGAGTCGACCGAAAAGGAGAGCGGACACCCTAACCCCACGGCACACAGGGACAAAGGACCTCCAAAGCAAATGGCCGCCCAGCACAAACCCCATGAACAGAGCACCCACAGCAAGCTTTTCACGCCGCCCCAGGGGACGTTCGATCGGATCTGCAAACGTTTCTGGGACATCCTGCACAGCCGAGGAGCAACTTACCGCCAAGCTGAAAAATGCGTGGCCGCCTGGATCCAACCAGAGACACTACGCAGCCAATACAGGCACCTCCCACGAGCCTCCAAGGCAGCCGTCCGGCAGCGCAGGTTCCAGCGGTCCTCAAGGCGGAAAAGGGTAGCAAGTCTCACGGGCACGAGCTCCCACTGGCAGCAGTACCAAAGCGAGGACACCACGCAAGCGACACCTAACAAGATCCCATCATACCAGAGCCTCAGCAGCCGGCACAGAATGACGCAACTGCCCGCTGCCCACACTGCAAAACCGGCGAACAAGCGATGGCACACACCTCAGGGCACCCTCAGAGCAGGCCCACAACACAAGACGAACCCGCCGGAAACAGCCTCGCGCATGGGCATCGGCTGAATAGGTTTACCTGGACTATCCAAACAGCTCCAATCACACAGCTTATAATTAAGCTACACAGAGGTGCCGTAATGTATACCATAGACTACCTCTTGTTATTTTTAACTTTATTTCTTCTGTCTAGTTCGGAACCAGATTGTCTAGGCTCTCATCAGCTACCCATAGTCAGCTTTGTGGCCAATTGCAGTTAAGGAGCAGCAGGTTAGCGTGTTACCACATACCCAGCAACCAAATAGTCTAACCGCAATTGCTTGAGCTACGAACTAGCATTTTGGTACAACATTTATTATACTGATACAAGCGACGCCTCAATATTGTTTTAATTGTGTTTTATACTTACACAAGCGAGAATCTACGCTGTTGAAATAATAATCCTTATAACTTAAAAAAATGTGCCTGACTAACATATGTCACGACCTGTATTGCAAATGCTTTCTAAACTTATCCTGATGTCGCTGTTGTGGCGCACCAGAGCTATATGTTACCATTGTGCACAACAAAAATAAAGAATTAAAAAAAAAAAAACACCCCTAAGGTCTTCGTATCTACACATCGTAGTCTGGCAGCCTTGTTGGCCTCAGATATTGCAGTCCACTAGGAAATATAACAGTGTGCCATCCGAGGCATGAGAGCGCACACCACCAGTCCAAGCACAGACCCACATACACTGGGATAGCAATGGCTTTCACAAATCCTACATACTAAGTAACTCTTACAGCACTCTGCCAACAGATATCTTAATGCACCTTCCCGCATAAACCATTGACAATTGGTGTAAATCTCATCCCATGCATTACAGTGGCCCAGTGAGCGAATACCCCTCTGATCCCCATGCCAGTTCTCCCATGGCTCCTTGCCAGGTCTCCTAGGTATGATGCACTTCGTGTTTTGATATTTCAAAAAGTACAGCTTACTTTTCATTTCACAAACATATTTTGTAAGGAAGAGTAGCTGCTTAATTCCAATTAATAAGACAAAATTATTTTTGCAACTCAGGCATGAGGTCTCAACTGTATATTGAAGAAAGGTCAGACTCTTCAAACGTGTGCCGTTGGTAACCTTTTCAGAGGATTAGTAAGATGATAATAAGCATGATCAATAAAACAAACTACTTTATATTTCATGAAAATTGGACTAATTATATAACCCCTGCTATTTAATTATAGCATACCACAGACTATTTGACTTCTGATGTTATGTCCACCTATTGTTTATTTTTATTTAAAAGACTTGTATCTCACAGAAGAAATTCTGCAGTTGTGTACTTTAAATCAGACATTTATTAATAACGTTCAAAGGAAAGTATAAAATAAATTTACACTCAGATTTTTATTCATACATACTGCTCCTAAAAGGTCTGCTGAGAAAATGTATATACAAATAACGAAATTATAAAGGAGCCAGTCAAACTGAGCAGTATTGCTCAAATGGGACACTATAATCACCAAAATAACTTTAGCTTAATAAAGCAGTTATGGTGCATAGATCATGTACCTGCTTGTTTATACAACAATAGTCACACCTCCCTGCATGTGACTTACACACCCTTCCTAAACACTTCCTGTAAAGTGAGATCTAATCTTTATGCTTACTTTTTACTTCCAGTGTGTATTTAATTTAGAATTCCTTATCTACTGCACTGTTAATAACCTTTTAGAGCTTACACAAGCCTCCTGTGCTTAATAAAATGTCATTAATATGCCAAGAGTTGAATTATATACATAAGATAATAGTGCATTTGCACAAAACCGGTGTAAATGTGAAAACGGATACAGATATTTTTATTCATGACCCTTTAAGTTTCAGGCTTGTGGACTGCCGAGACAAGGGGGCAATGCTACATCCCAGAAAAAAAAGCTAAACAGCTAAATACTGGAAGAATTTCAAGCTGACACAACACAGACACGATCTTTGCACTATAACCTTCAGCAAGCAAATCCTAATTAATCAATTATATTAATTTATTTTGTTTAACAGTTCTTATAAAGCGCTCTTAACCAGATCGCTTAAGAATTTGTGCAAATATAAGACTTGTAATTATACAATCAGAGGATTTTTAGACACACTGAAACAAAATAAGAATAGAACTCTACCCTGGGGCTTATAATTCAGAGGTGAATTGTATATTGAGACAAACTGGGGTACTACCTGGTGGACTGCAGTATCTGAGGTCGATAAGGCTGCCAGATTGAGATGAGTATGTACAATGTCCCTAGTGGTGTTTGTAAATAATAAAACCTTGTGTAGTGATCACTTCCATTATTTTTTGTAAATACAGACTATGTCATCAAATAAATTCAGAAAGTGGCAAAGAAAAAGAGAGATATCACGAGATAATCATTACATATCAGGAGTATCTAAAAAAAATAAGTAACTGGGCTTAGTTTGTCTAAACCAGGCCTCCGTTTAATATTGATGAATAAGCTTTTCAAATGATTCAATATTTTTGGATAAACTATTTTTTTTTATTGAAAATATTAAATGATAAAAAATATATAAAATATAAAAATATATCAACATATTATTTTTTTCAAAAACAAAATCATAATATTAAATCATTTTAATAATTAATACTAAAATATTAAATCATTTTAAAAGCTTGTTCAAAAATATAAAATCGAGGACCCAGTTTACAAGTCTATAGAAAGTCACCCAGAGCAGTAAGTTGTGCTGAAAAGGCATGGGACAAACACCACCCCAAAAAAAAGTTACCAAATCATTTACTTGTGAACAGTGACACCTAAAGGACATAATTAAAATTATCAGCTGTATTATCTTTGGTTCTAGTGACTTGATCATTTTGTGACAGATACGTGTTGTTTATTAATAGCCTCCAAAGTAATTATACAGCATTGCGTACACCACATTGACATAGAATGTAGAATGCCAGGGAACACAATAAATATCAGGGAGAGAGAGAGAGAGACAGAACAACCAGGCAGAAAATGGATCAGGGAGAGAGTGACAGTGCTTGCCTGTAAGACGGAAAGGGAAAATAAACAGGAGGTAAATAAGAATTGAGAACTGCCAGAATAATACACAAAAATCTGGGTTTTATTAAAGGCACAGAGGCTTATATTATGTTGCAATCCTTCTTTATTTCCCTCAGTAGCAAAAAAAAAACAGATGAAAAATCTATAGAAAAACAAAGTATAACAGAACATGTTCACATACATAGCACCAGATCAGCCAATCAGAGTATCACAAACTTGCAATTTATTTTCTGCTCCCTCGGTTAAGGATGGAGCTCTGGTGTCACTGCGTTCTCACTTTTGGGACCTCTGATAATTAGCATTTTACATTTCCTGCTAATTTAATGATTGTCTATAGTTGGCTATACTTCTCATGTTGTTTTAACCGCTTATAGTGTTATACTGTCTGTTTCCGTGATGTTTTCCTGTCCTGCGTTTGCCTGTACCTGGTGTTGTTTCTTCCTTTAGTGGCTCCATCTGGCTTCTGTCTTAGGTAGAGTTCTTGAACACCCATCTAGGCATGTCTTGCACTCTGTTTTCCTCCCCTTGGTTCCCCGATCACTCGATTTGCACTGCGGCCTTCTTTGAATCTCAGCGTGGGTGCCACCTTTCTGGTGGCTGTGTGTACAGCCGGTGACCATTTGACTATTGATTCAGTTCTTGCGGTAGCCATTTTGCCATCCCCTGTTCTACCCTTGCAGAGGCCATCTTACCAGCGATTTATGAGCGGTTTTGATGATCCTGCCCCCACTGACTCCTCCTGCGTTTCGAACATCTTATAAAGAAGACTGACAGCTCTGCTGGAGTTCAGACGGCTCCTAATTCAACATACGTCAGCATTTTTTGGTTTGTTACAGAGTGTGTTTATTCTTGTACCCCTGCCCCCATTGTAGGCTGGTGATATTTTAAGATGGCGAGGCACCAAATTCCTTCCTCAGAATTTTACTCCTCCTATTCACTACAGAGATACTCATGTAATAAAGAGAGCTGAGCAGAATACAGAGTTGCTCATGCAATCAAACAAGCTCGACACTACATAAAGATATCTATAAAATACAAAGAGTACAGTGAGTACAATACAGAGATATGTAACCATATGTCAGGGTACCTGAGGCCTCTACCTCTAAGGGAGGTAGAGACTTGGTGGTGTATCCGTCCAGGCGAGCTGTTTCCTCCGTTCCTCGCGGTTCATCCAGTCACTTAAACACCGGCCGCGAGGAATCCACGTCCTTTTCTAGCAGGACGCTCAATACGTGACGTCATGACGCTAGCACGAGCAATCTGTCACTCAAGTGTCCGATATCCAATCGGTACTTGTCAGAGGCGTGATTTCCATCCAGAGCCAGGGTATTTAAGCTTACTCCTTACTTCAGCTCATTGCCCTGTCGTGGTTCTAGCTTGTCTAGTCACTCAGTGCTCTGGTATTCTAGTTTGCTCCATTGGTTTTGACTCGGCTCGTTGTACTACCCTGTTTCTCTGTTATCCCTTGACCCGGCTTGTCTCTCGCTTATCTGTCTTCTCGTTTCCTCGACCTCGGCTTGCCTCTGACTATTCTTTACTATCGGTACGTTAGTCCGGCCATTCTAAGGCCCGGTATACGTACCTTTCCACTCTTTGTACTCTGCGTGTTGGATCCCTGTCCCGATCCTGACATTACGACAGGGCCAATGGATCCTGCAGGTACAAACAGTCAGCTTGGTTCTTCGGATCCCAGGTTTGACGCCATGGAACATAGGATGGATCAGATGGCTTTGGCACTACAGGCACTTTTGTCTCGTGCTAGTAATCCACCTGAGGAGACACGTACTCCTTCTATCTCTCCTGCAGTCTCAGGTCTAGAGGTAGCCACTGTAGGTGCTTCTTCCCGTATTATCCCACCAGTACGTTATGGCGGGTCACCGGAGAAGTGTCGTGGCTTTCTAAACCAGATTAGCATCCATTTCGAACTACAACCCCGCTCTTATCCTACAGATAGAGCAAAGGTTGGATTTATTATTACTCTGCTCATTGAAAAAGCTTTGAGATGGGCCAATCCTTTATGGGAGAATGATAATCCACTCGTCTATAATTATAATGCCTTTGTAGCTGCGTTTAGAAGAACTTTTGACCCTCCTGGCAGAAAGGTCAATGCAGCTAGATTAATGTTGCGCCTTAAACAGGACAATCGAACACTTGTGGATTATGCACTAGAGTTCAGATCCTTGGCGGCAGAAGTTAATTGGAACGAACAGGCTTATATAGATGTGTTTCTGAATGGGTTATCAGATGTAATTCTTGACGAGGTCGCTACTAGAGAACTCCCTGAAAATTTGGAGGATTTAATTTCTTTTATATCTCGTATTGATGAACGCTTAAGAGAGAGGCAGAACACTCGAGATAGGACCCGTAGACCCTCCTTTAAACTAGCGCCTACCTTTCAAATCTCTGAGTTCGAAGACTTACGTATTCCTGAACCTATGCAGATAGGCAGTACTCATCTCACTGAAAGGGAGAGACAGTACAGGAGAAGGGAGGGTTTATGTATGTATTGTGGAGTCAGGGGTCATTTACGCCTAAATTGTCCCAATCGTTCGGGAAACGCTCGCACCTAAGTTCCTCTAGAGGACAGACCTTGGGTGTTTCTACTTTGTCCTCTATTCACAACTACAAGGAGCTCAGGCTTGTGTTACCCGTTTCTTTAAAGTGGGAGAAGGGAGTAGTTAAGACTATGGCACTAATCGATTCTGGAGCTGCTGAGAGCTTTATAGATCAGGGTTTTGCTGCCAAGCATGCTATCCCATCCCAGTTAAAAGAGACACCTCTGGCTGTTGAGGCCATCGATGGTAGACCGTTACTTGAGCCTGTTATTTTTCATGAGACCATACCGATTAACTTGACTGTTGGCATCCTGCATAAAGAGGATATATCCTTGATGCTCATTTCTTCTCCGTCTATTCCCATAGTTCTGGGGTACTCCTGGCTGAGGAGACACAACCCTATTATTAATTGGGAATCAGGGGAGATAGTTTCGTGGGGAGAGAATTGTCAAGAAAAATGCTTGCGGAAGGTCTTACCTCTTGGATTAACTAATACATCGAATACCTCTGACAATCCTACAGAGACACAAATTCCGTCTCAGTATCTAGATTTAAGGGCAGTGTTTGACAAAAAGAAAGCCGATACCTTACCCCCACACAGGTCCTTTGATTGCAAAATTAACCTACTCCCTGGTACCATGCCTCCCAGAGGTCATGTATACCCATTATCTATAAAGGAGAACTCAGTCCTAGAGGAATATATTCACGAAAATTTAGACAAGGGATTCATCAGGAGGTCCTCCTCCCCTGCCGGGGCTGGATTTTTTTTTGTTAAAAAGAAAGATGGTTCTTTGAGACCTTGTATTGATTATCGAGGCTTGAATAAGATAACCATTAAAAATGCCTACCCGATTCCCTTGATCACCGAACTCTTCGATCGTTTGAAGGGCTCTACAATTTTCACCAAGTTAGACCTCAGAGGGGCATATAACTTGGTGAGAATCCAGCAGGGACATGAGTGGATGACGGCATTCAATACTCGATATGGCCACTATGAATATACTGTCATGCCTTTTGGGTTATGCAATGCGCCAGCAGTATTCCAAGATCTGATTAATGAGGTTCTTAGGGAATTTCAGCAAGAGTGCGTCATTGTATACCTAGATGATATACTCATTCATTCTAGTGACATTGAGATTCATCACAGACAAGTCAGGAGGGTTTTGCACAAGCTTCTCCAGCATGGCTTGTACTGCAAGTTGGAGAAATGTAGCTTTGATCAAACCCAGGTAACCTTTCTCGGCTATGTGATCTCTGGGGAGGGATTTAAGATGGATCCGGATAAACTCCAATCCATTCTAGAGTGGCCTTTACCCACAGGTCTTAAAGCCATACAGAGATTTATTGGTTTTTCCAATTATTATAGGCGCTTTATTAAGGGCTATTCTTCCATTATTGCACCCATCACTAACATGACCAAACTGGGGGCTGACACTAAGAATTGGACTACTGAAGCTCTCATTGCGTTCAAGACTCTCAAGGAGCTTTTCGCTTCCGCTCCAATTTTAGTTCACCCTGACACTTCTCTGCCATTTTTGCTCGAGGTAGACGCATCAGAGACTGGTTTAGGTGCTGTTCTATCTCAAAGGTTGGGTGTTGATAAACCATTACATCCATGTGGATTTTTCTCTAAAAAATTGACCGGTACTGAAAGCAGGTATGACATTGGTGACAGAGAATTACTAGCGGTTATCAAGGCTTTGAAAGAATGGAGACATTTATTGGAAGGTACATTACATCCTGTTACCATCCTGACAGACCACAAAAACTTGTCCTATATCGGAGAGGCCAAGCGTCTGTCCTCCAGGCAGGCTCGTTGGTCGTTGTTTCTTACCCATTTCAATTACGTTCTGACTTACAGACCTGGGTCAAAGAATTCTAAAGCCGATGCGCTATCTCGCCAATATGAACCCTCTGCTTCAGTTGAACCACTTTTGTCTTCCATTGTACCCAAATGCAATATTATTGCTAATACCAGTCTCAAAATTCATTCCCCGCTACTTGACCAGATCTTGAAGTCACAACATCTAGCTCCCGGAAACACTCCTGAGGGAAGAAACTTTGTTCCCCCTGAACTTCAACTGGAGCTCTTACAATGTTTTCATGAAAGTAAAATAGCTGGTCATCCTGGTATTCGCAAGACGTACTCTCTGATATCCAAGGATTTCTGGTGGCCTTCACTTCGTAAGGATATTGAGGAGTTCGTTGCAGCTTGTGAGACTTGTGCCAAGACTAAACTATCTCATGCATCCCCATGTGGCCTGTTACACCCCTTGGACATTCCTGAGAAACCTTGGTCCTGTTTGTCCATTGACTTTATCGTTGATTTGCCTGCTTCCAAAAGACAGACTGTTATCCTCACGGTGGTGGATAGATTTACCAAGATGGCTCATTTCGTGCCACTACCTAAACTTCCGACTTCTCCTGAATTGGCGGAGATTTTTGCGAGAGAAGTTTTTCGTCTACATGGGATCCCTTCAGAGATTGTTTCTGATAGAGGTTCTCAATTTGTCTCACGTTTCTGGAGATCCTTTTGTTCTCAAATGGGCATCAAATTGAACTTTTCCTCTGCCTATCACCCTCAGTCTAACGGAGCTGCTGAACGTACTAATCAAAAGATCGAACAGTATCTGCGTTGCTTTGTTTCCGAACACCAGGACGATTGGGTCGGTCTGATTCCTTGGGCGGAGTTCGCACACAATAACCTTGTTTGCGATTCAACTCGCTCTAGCCCTTTCTTCATGAACTATGGCTTTCATCCTTCGATTTTTCCTTCGGTTTCCTCTTCTCAGGGGATACCGTCGGTTGATGATCATGTCGCCAACCTGAAGAAATTATGGGACCAGACTCGACAAATTCTATTACATAGTTCCTCGCTGTTCAAGAAACACGCTGACAAACATAGAAGAGCGGCTCCTGTTTTTGTTCCTGGGGATAGGGTATGGTTGAGTACTAAGAATATTCGCCTAAAAGTTCCGTCCATGAAATTTGCTCCTCGTTACATAGGCCCTTATAGGGTTCTCACTCGTATCAATCCGGTTGCGTATCGCCTTGCTCTGCCACCTGCCTTACGCATTCCTAACTCTTTTCATGTCTCCTTGTTGAAACCCCTCATTTGCAACAAATTCTCCTCTAAGGTCTCCTCGCCTCGTCCTGTTCAGGTGGAGGGTCGGGAGGAGTACGAGGTCAACTCCATCATTGACTCCAGAATTTCAAGGGGAAAATTGCATTATCTGGTCAACTGGAAGGGATATGGTCCTGAGGAGAGGAGTTGGGTACCTCAGGAGGACGTCCATGCTTCTCGCCTTCGCAGAGCATTTCACCTTCGCTTCCCATCTCGCCCCGGTTCATTCCGCCCGGTGGGCGTATCTGAGAGGGGGGGTACTGTCAGGGTACCTGAGGCCTCTACCTCTAAGGGAGGTAGAGACTTGGTGGTGTATCCGTCCAGGCGAGCTGTTTCCTCCGTTCCTCGCGGTTCATCCAGTCACTTAAACACCGGCCGCGAGGAATCCACGTCCTTTTCTAGCAGGACGCTCAATACGTGACGTCATGACGCTAGCACGAGCAATCTGTCACTCAAGTGTCCGATATCCAATCGGTACTTGTCAGAGGCGTGATTTCCATCCAGAGCCAGGGTATTTAAGCTTACTCCTTACTTCAGCTCATTGCCCTGTCGTGGTTCTAGCTTGTCTAGTCACTCAGTGCTCTGGTATTCTAGTTTGCTCCATTGGTTTTGACTCGGCTCGTTGTACTACCCTGTTTCTCTGTTATCCCTTGACCCGGCTTGTCTCTCGCTTATCTGTCTTCTCGTTTCCTCGACCTCGGCTTGCCTCTGACTATTCTTTACTATCGGTACGTTAGTCCGGCCATTCTAAGGCCCGGTATACGTACCTTTCCACTCTTTGTACTCTGCGTGTTGGATCCCTGTCCCGATCCTGACACCATATCACAGAAAGAGCAGAGAAAAATGGAGATATAATGCACAGGGCTTGGCGCAATGCAAAGATACCTATACAATACATAGATCTGCAATGCAGAGATACCTATACAATACACAGAGCTCGGTAGACTACAGAGATACCCATACAACAAGTACAACAACAGCTGAGTAAAATACAGAGCAGTAAAACACAGAGCTGGACACAATAAGGAGATAACATAACTATCCCACACAGCCAGGATAACTGTAAGGGTTATACAGAGCTGCAATACAGAGATCCCCACACAGTACGCCTCTGTATAATGCTCCAACTCTCTCTCTCTGTCTATCTTCCTAACCCTCTCTTAGCTATTAGCTTAGTTACATGATCTCATCTTCAGTAGTGCTCCTGCTGTGATAACTTTAGCTTTCTATTAAATATTGCTGCTGGTATGAAACATGTCAGCTACTCCATTAGCTCTCAGCACAGTGTGCACATAATTAAAGCATTAAGATATTAATAGACTCCAATTAAGTCAGCTACTCCTGATTCACTATTAGATCTCAGCACACAGTGTACACAGGGTTAAAGCAGCAGGATACAGATACAGACTCCGTGTTACCTTTACAGCTGGCAATATAAGTAATCTGCAGTGATAGCATGGAGAAAAGAAGTAGCTAACATGGTTAACAATAAACAATCATAACAGATTTGAATCAGAATCAGATCAGTCCTCTGAGTCACAGCCCCAGTCCTGCAGTTTGAAGCATCATAACTTTTAAACTAGCCACAGCATGAGTGTCTCGGGTCTCAGCTGTAAAATGACTGAGCAATGTAAAGAAGATGGTGGATATGTGCAATAGGAGTTCATATAACTATTAGTGACAGGCAGCACAGTGCTCTGTGTCAGAAATGTCCCTGTCCTCTTGTCACCCTTGGGCTTCCCTGACATGATATATTTGAATTATATATTTGAATAAACTCCCTTGCTTAATCAGCCCCCAGGTAGTCACTGTGGCTATTGTGTGAGATAAAATGATAATATTATACAATTATGGCACAACGCATGTGTCAAGCCTGCAGAAACAGGGCCGATTTCAAACCAGCCCCATTATTTGACATGCCTATATGTTCTTATGTAAGCTTCTCAAAACAGCTACCAATGAGGGGGAGGAGCTGTAGAACTGAATTACAAACTTAAAGAGACACTATTTTTTTGGCTTACCACCTTCCCCTCAAGAAAATGCATGCTGGAATGCTCTATTTGGGAAGAATGTGTGGGGCGAGGACAGTGAAACAGGAAATTCTAAATCCTTTCTAAATAAGTTAATCGTTTATATTTTGGGTTTTTGTTTGTTTTTGAATTACACACAGAATATACAGTTTTGTTTTTTGTTTTTTATTATTAATTCACCACAAACCACAATTTAGTGACTTAATCCTAAGCAAGAAATGGGGATACAAATTAGTATCAGCACATTATATGTAAATCATGCTCACCATTGTTTTTACATAAAAAATAATAGAATTTAAATTAGTGCCCTGTGATCTCATATCATCTGAAAACACAACACTCAGGAATAGTTTGCTTGTTTTTTTTTATTTTATTTTATTTTCTTGCTTCTTTAACCCGCTACATTAAAGCTATCCTAGTTTCTTGTATCCCTGTGGTCAAAAATGCTTTAGAATTGATAAAGTGAGAAACTCCAGACAGTTCATCATCACTACAAATTTCAATTAGTACATAAAAAAGTATTAAAACAGCCCTTTCAACCGCTTCTCCCCCAAAAATTAGCATTTCATAAAAATAAAATCTTTATGAAATGTTCATAAAGACTGTGTTGGAATTTCCCTGAAATATATGCCAGACAAAAGATACCGACTACTTTGTCTCGTATATTTTTCCTACGCTTGACAAAGCTTGACAAAAGGTGAAGCTACCTTGTCAAGCCTTCATCTGTCCCTCAAAAGGCTCTTTCTATGGAGGATCCCGCAGTCTCACGCATGCTCAACAGAACAGCACAGATGTCAGCTCCTGACAGATGAAGCACCAGCCGCTGAAGAGGACCTCAAGGAAGAAGATGCCAGCAACCACGAGAGACAAGTTCAGATAAGTAAAAACTAACTTCCCCTACCCCCTTGCCACCAGAATGCAAGTGGAGTAGACACCAGAAGGTGACATTGGCCACGTTAAATAATCCTGCAACACTTAATTAGTTATTGAACGATATAGACAAATAGAACATTACAGTTTGTGACTCTGCTAATTGAGACGTAAAGATGTCACATAAATTGAAAATCGCTTAAGTTCAAAAAAGCTATTTTCCCTAGCTGCACTACCACTGGGTTAATTTACAAGAGTTCAGTGGAACCTCTAAAGACAGCATAAATGCATCGCCCTGGATACACAGGGGGAAATGATTAGAGGACCAATGGGCAGGTACAACATTCTACATGTTACATTTATTTGTGTAATCTGCTTTTTAACCTTAGAGGGCAGTCAAGGATCACATATGTCAAACTGCTGTCTAGGTTAAATTTAGACAAAAGAAGAGAAACATTTTGTGGACGTATGTGACACAGTTGCCAAAATGGAACATTATTTTCTACCGCAGCAGCTGTTGGAAAATTTTACATAAACTGACAGAGGATTAGGATACATCTTTAATTAAAACGTAACTTCTCATTGCCAACTCTGGAACTACCTAATCAGACAGAGTAATTATATTCCAGATTGATTCATTTCATATCCTTTGAAATCGAAAGTTTGATTTGAAATATTTCATTTTGCCTCCAACACTGTTTCCTCATCTCTTATTCAATGTAAATGAATTCTCAAGCCCCCAAAACTCTCAGTTTAGTGAATCAGGCACAAAAATCAAATCTTTCTCTCTTCTTGACACAACCTTTACCCTCTCAAGCTGATGGATTTTATTGTTTTTGATACTCTCCCTTAGCAACTCCTTTCCCTTTGATTATAGCAATATAATTTTCAATTTCTTTAGCACACGGGCCCTTATTACAGGACAATTAAAAAACCCTAAAGCAATTCAGCGTCCATGTCTTCATTGGGGGAATATTTACTAAACAGTGATGATTTTTGCATTGGGGCAGTGGATTGCTCTTTAACCTAATATAAATAAAGTCCTATATCCCAGCACAAGTAAATACTACTGGGGAGCAATACACATATAATAATAACATAATCATAATAATGGTAACTTTTAGATTGTAAGCTCATGAGCCATCTTTGTATAAAATAGCTATAAATGCTAGACTTCAGTTTAGGACACGGTCCTTTTGTTTCCTGGTGTTTTTTTTTTTTTTTTTTTTTTTGAGTTTTTATTTATTGGCTTACCTATACTATATTGTCTATTTTCCCCAGGTGTACATTATTCTGGAATATGATAAAGTATTATAAATACCAATAATAATAGGGGATGTTATACTAAATGTTTTCATTTGTAATCAACCTTCACTACCAACAAATCAATAAGACACTAACATCATCAGCATCTTAAAGGGACACTATAGGCACCAAAACAACTTTAGCTTAATGCAGTAGTTTTGGTGCATATATCATGCCCCTGCAGTCTCACTACACAATTCTCTGCCATTTAGGAGTTACATCACTTTGTTTATACAGATATAGTCACACCTCCATACATGTAACTTGCACAGCCTTCCTAAACACTTGTAAAGAGAAATCTAATGTTTAGACTTCCTTTATTGCATAGTCTGTTTAATTTAGAATGTCTTATTTCCTGCACTGCTAATAGCTTGCTAGGTCTTGTGGGAGCCTCCTGTCCGTGATTAAAGGACCACTCTAGTGCCAGGAAAGCATACTCGTTTTCCTGGCACTAGAGTGCCCTGAGGGTGCCCCCACCCTCAGGGACCCCCTCCCGCCCGGCTCTGGAAAGGGGAAAAGGGTTAAATCTTACCTTTTTCCAGCGCTGGGCGGAGAGCTCTCCTCCTCCGATCCGCCTCTTCTCCTCCCCGTCGGCTGAATGCGCACGCGCGGCAAGAGCTGCGCGCGCATTCAGCCGGTCGCATAGGAAAGCATTCATAATGCTTTCCTATGGACGCTTGCGTGCTCTCACTGTGATTTTCACAGTGAGAATCACGCAAGCGCCTCTAGCGGCTGTCAATGAGACAGCCACTAGAGGACATAGGGGGAAGGCTTAACTAATTGATAAACATAGCAGTTTCTCTGAAACTGCTATGTTTATAAAAAAATTAGTTAACCCTAGCTGGACCTGGCACCCATACCACTTCATTAAGCTGAAGTGGTCTGGGTGCCTAGAGTGGTCCTTTAAAGTTCAATTTACAGAGGAGGAGATAAAGAACATCTAAACTAAGTTAACATCCGATTGAAAGTAAAACCTTTTTTTCTTTCTTTTTTTTTTTAAAGAAAGCCTGTGTCAGTCCAGGGGAGGTGTGGCTAGGGCTGCATGGACAGAAACCAAAGTGATTTAACTCTTAAATGGCAGAGAACTGAGCAGTGAGAGTTCAGAGGCATGATCTAGACTACTGGTTCCCAAACCGGTCCTGATGACCTAGCAACAGTCCAGCTTTTGTCAGTACCTCCATTGGAATAAAATAGAAAAATACATAAATTCTGTATTGTTGGTAGGCGATGAGGACTGATTAGCATAATTAAGCTAAAGTTGTTTTGGTGACTATTTTGGTGTCCCTTTAACCCCTTAAGGACCCATGACATGAGAAGTTTGGTCCTTAAGGGGTTAAAGGGATTCTCCAGTGCCAGAAAACATTCCCATTTCCTGGCACTAGAGAATACTGGAGTCCTCCCCTCCCTCCCGCCCCAATCCCACGTCGCTGAAGGGGTTAAAACCACCTCAGACACTTACCTAAATCCAGCTCCGATGTCCCTCGGCAGGGCTGCCATCAGAAATTTTGGGGCCCCTGACAAAGCACAAGGTCTGGGCCCCCCCGCCTCCTCCTTCCCGGGCCCGCCCACGCCCTACCTAGTCCGCTCACAATGATGCAGGACTGAATGTGGTGTGTATGGTGGAAGTGAATTAGAATGTGTGTAATGGATGTAATGTTTGTGTGTATTAGATACTGTTTGTACAGTGAATGCAGAGTGTGTGTTTGTGTAGCGGATGCAGTGTGTATAGTGAACGCAGAGTGTGTGTACAGTGATGTAGTGTGTGTATGTACTAGATGAAATGTGTTTAGTGGATGCAGTGTCTGTAGTGGCTGTAGTGTGTGTATTAGACGCAGTGTCTGTGTATAGTGAATGCAGAGTGTTTCAATTTGTGGTGGATGTAGTGTGTGTACTGTGAATACAGGATGTTTGTGTAGTGGATGCTGTGTGTACAGTTAATGCAGAGTGTGTGTCAGTATAGTGAATCCATAGTGTGTGCATAGTTTAGTGAATGCAGAGTGTATGTTAGTGTGTAATGAATGCAGGGTGTGTGTTAGTGTGTAGTGAATGCAGAGTGTGTCAGTGTAATGAATATAGTGTGTGTGTTAGTGCAGTGAATGCAGAGTGTGTGTAAATGTAGTGAATGCAGAGTGTGTGTTAATGTGTAGTGAATGCAGAGAGTGTGTAGCAGTGTAGTGTAGTGGATGTAGTGTGTGTATTAGACGCAGTGTCTGTGTATAGTGAATGCAGAGTGTTTCAATTTGTGGTGGATGTAGTGTGTGTACTGTGAATACAGGATGTTTGTGTAGTGGATGCTGTGTGTACAGTTCATGCAGAGTGTATGTTAGTGTAGTGAATGCAGAGTGTGTGTCAGTATAGTGAATGCAGAGTGTGTGTTAGTGTGTAATAAATGCAGAGTGTGTGTTCGGGTGTAGTGAATGCAGAGTGTGTCAGTGTAATGAATGTAGTGTGTGTGTAAATTTGTAGTGAATGCAGAGTGTGTGTTAATGTGTAGTGAATGCAGAGAGTGTGTTAGTGTAGTGAATGCAGAGAGTGTGTTAGTGTGTAGCGGATGCAGTGTGTGTTAGTGTAGTGAATGCAGAGTGTTAATGTGTAGTGAATGCAGAGAGTGTGTTAGTGTGTAGCGGATGCAGAGTGTGTGTCAGTATAGTGGATGCAGTGAGTGTGTTAGTGTGTAGTGTATGCAGAGTGCATGTTGTATTAGTGGATGCAGTGTGTGTATTGTATTAGTGTATGCAGTGTGTGTATTGTGTTAGTGTATGCAGTGTGTGTGTTGTGTTAGTGTATGCAGTGTGTGTGTTGTGTTAGTGTATGCCGTGTGTTGTGTTAGTGTATGCAGTGTGTGTGTTAGTGTATGCAGTGTGTGTGTTAGTGTATGCAGTGTGTGTTGTATTAGTGTATGCAGTGTGTGTTGTGTCAGTGTATGCAGAGTGTGTTGTGTCAGTGTATGCAGTGTGTGTTGTGTCAGTGTATGCAGTGTGTGTTGTGTTAGTGTATGCAGAGTGTGTGTTGTGTTAGTGTATGCAGTGTGTGTCGTGTTGTGTCAGTGTATGTAGTGTGTGTGTGTTGTGTATGCAGTGTGTCTGCATTTATTACACACTAACACACACTCTGCATTCACTATACTGACACACAGTGTGTGTTGTGTCAGTGTATGCAGTGTGTGTTGTGTCAGTGTATGCAGGGTGTGTTGTGTCAGTGTATGCAGGGTGTGTTGTGTCAGTGTATGCAGAGTGTGTGTTGTGTTAGTGTATGCAGAGTGTGTGTTGTGTTAGTGTATGCAGAGTGTGTGTTGTGTCAGTGTATGCAGTGTGTGTTGTTTTAGTGTATGCAGTGTGTGTTGTGTCAGTGTATGCAGAGTGTGTGTTGTGTTAGTGTATGCAGAGTGTGTGTTGTGTTAGTGTATGCAGAGTGTGTGTTGTGTCAGTGTATGCAGTGTGTGTTGTTTTAGTGTATGCAGAGTGTGTGTTGTGTTAGTGTATGCAGTGTGTGTTGTGTTGTGTCAGTGTATGTAGTGTGTGTGTGTTGTGTATGCAGTGTGTGTGTGTTGTGTCAGTGTATGCAGTGTGTGTGTTGTGTTAGTGTATTTAGTGTGTGTGTTGAGTTAGTGTATGCAGTGTGTGTTGTGTCAGTGTATGCAGTGTGTGTTGTGTTAGTGTATGCAGTGTGTGTTGTGTTAGTGTATGCAGTGTGTGTGTTGTGTTAGTGTATGCCGTGTGTTGTGTTAGTGTATGCAGTGTGTGTGTTAGTGTATGCAGTGTGTGTTGTATTAGTGTATGCAGTGTGTGTTGTGTCAGTGTATGCAGAGTGTGTGTTGTGTTAGTGTATGCAGTGTGTGTTGTGTTAGTGTATGCAGAGTGTGTGTTGTGTTAGTGTATGCAGTGTGTGTTGTGTCAGTGTATGCAGAATGTGTTGTGTCAGTGTATGCAGTGTGTGTTGTGTCAGTGTATGCAGTGTGTGTTGTGTCAGTGTATGCAGTGTGTGTTGTGTCAGTGTATGCAGTGTGTGTTGTGTTAGTGTATGCAGAGTGTGTGTTGTGTTAGTGTATGCAGTGTGTGTTGTGTTGTGTCAGTGTATGTAGTGTGTGTGTTGTGTATGCAGTGTGTGTGTGTTGTGTCAGTGTATGCAGTGTGTGTGTGTGTTGTGTTAGTGTATTTAGTGTGTGTGTTGAGTTAGTGTATGCAGTGTGTGTTGTGTTAGTGTATGCAGAGTGTGTGTTGTGTTAGTGTATGCAGTGTGTGTGTTGTGTTAGTGTATGCAGTGTGTGTTGTGTTGTCAGTGTATGTAGTGTGTGTGTGTGTTAGTGTATGCAGTGTGTGTTGTGTCAGTGTATGCAGTGTGAATGTGTTGTGTTAGTGTATTTAGTGTGTGTGTTGGGTTAGTGTATGTAGTGTGTGTGTGTGTTGTGTTAGTGTATGTAGTGTGTGTGTTGTGTTAGTGTATGTAGTGTGTGTGTTGTGTTAGTGTATGTAGTGTGTGTGTTAGTGTATGCAGTGTGTGTGTTAGTGTATGCAGTGTGTGTTGTATTAGTGTATGCAGTGTGTGTTGTGTCAGTGTATGCAGAGTGTGTTGTGTCAGTGTATGCAGTGTGTGTTGTGTCAGTGTATGCAGTGTGTGTTGTGTTAGTGTATGCAGAGTGTGTGTTGTGTTAGTGTATGCAGTGTGTGTTGTGTTGTGTCAGTGTATGTAGTGTGTGTGTGTTGTGTATGCAGTGTGTGTGTTGTGTCAGTGTATGCAGTGTGTGTGTGTTGTGTTAGTGTATTTAGTGTGTGTGTTGAGTTAGTGTATGCAGTGTGTGTTGTGTCAGTGTATGCAGTGTGTGTTGTGTTAGTGTATGCAGTGTGTGTGTGTTGTGTTAGTGTATGCCGTGTGTTGTGTTAGTGTATGCAGTGTGTGTGTGTTAGTGTATGCAGTGTGTGTTGTGTCAGTGTATGCAGTGTGTGTTGTGTCAGTGTATGCAGGGTGTGTTGTGTCAGTGTATGCAGGGTGTGTTGTGTCAGTGTATGCAGAGTGTGTGTTGTGTTAGTGTATGCAGAGTGTGTGTTGTGTTAGTGTATGCAGAGTGTGTGTTGTGTCAGTGTATGCAGTGTGTGTTGTTTTAGTGTATGCAGAGTGTGTGTTGTGTTAGTGTATGCAGTGTGTGTTGTGTTGTGTCAGTGTATGTAGTGTGTGTGTGTTGTGTATGCAGTGTGTGTGTGTTGTGTCAGTGTATGCAGTGTGTGTGTTGTGTTAGTGTATTTAGTGTGTGTGTTGAGTTAGTGTATGCAGTGTGTGTTGTGTCAGTGTATGCAGTGTGTGTTGTGTTAGTGTATGCAGTGTGTGTTGTGTTAGTGTATGCAGTGTGTGTGTGTTGTGTTAGTGTATGCCGTGTGTTGTGTTAGTGTATGCAGTGTGTGTGTTAGTGTATGCAGTGTGTGTTGTATTAGTGTATGCAGTGTGTGTTGTATTAGTGTATGCAGTGTGTGTTGTGTCAGTGTATGCAGAGTGTGTGTTGTGTTAGTGTATGCAGTGTGTGTTGTGTTAGTGTATGCAGAGTGTGTGTTGTGTTAGTGTATGCAGTGTGTGTTGTGTCAGTGTATGCAGAATGTGTTGTGTCAGTGTATGCAGTGTGTGTTGTGTCAGTGTATGCAGTGTGTGTTGTGTCAGTGTATGCAGTGTGTGTTGTGTTAGTGTATGCAGAGTGTGTGTTGTGTTAGTGTATGCAGTGTGTGTTGTGTTGTGTCAGTGTATGTAGTGTGTGTGTTGTGTATGCAGTGTGTGTGTGTTGTGTCAGTGTATGCAGTGTGTGTGTGTGTGTTGTGTTAGTGTATTTAGTGTGTGTGTTGAGTTAGTGTATGCAGTGTGTGTTGTGTTAGTGTATGCAGAGTGTGTGTTGTGTTAGTGTATGCAGTGTGTGTGTTGTGTTAGTGTATGCAGTGTGTGTTGTGTTGTCAGTGTATGTAGTGTGTGTGTGTGTTAGTGTATGCAGTGTGTGTTGTGTCAGTGTATGCAGTGTGAATGTGTTGTGTTAGTGTATTTAGTGTGTGTGTGTGTTGGGTTAGTGTATGTAGTGTGTGTGTGTGTGTTGTGTTAGTGTATGTAGTGTGTGTGTTGTGTTAGTGTATGTAGTGTGTGTTGTGTCAGTGTATGTAGTGTGTGTGTGTGTAAATATGCAATCTGGGGGGGAGGGGGAGGAAGGGGCATTTTCACATAATTTTTTTTTTTTTTTAATTTCAATTTATTAAACTTGTTTCTTCCCCCTCCCTGCTTACCTTTGTAGAGATTCCATCCCTGGTGGTCCGGTGGGGGGCCCCCGGTTCCCTGTTACCGCAGATGGGGCCCAGGCTGGCAGCACACTGCTTCTCTTCTCTCCTCTGTTCCAATAACTCTCGCGAGACCCGCGGAGAGTTATTAGCAGATAGGAGAAGAGGAGAAGCTGTGTGCTGCCTGGGCCCCCTCTGCGGTAACAGGGAACCGGGGGCCCGCGGCTGCACACATAGATAGCGATATTCGCTATCTATGTGTGCAGAGAGGGAAAGTGGGGCCCAGGACTGCCAGAGCAGTCATGGTTGTCACCCCCTGATGGCGGCCCTGTCCCTCGGCGCTGGGTCAGGCTCTGCCCACGCTCCTCCCCTGCCGCGCATGCATTAGACCTCCCCATAGGAAAGCATTATTCAATGCTTTCCTATGGGGATTCCGGCAACGCTGGAGGTCCTCATGCATAGCGTGTCTAGTAGACAGCCACTAGAAGAGGACTTAACTCTGCAAGGTAATTATTGAAGTTTATAAAAACTGAAATAATTACACTTGCAGGGTTAAGGGTGATGGGAATTTGCACCCAGACCACTTAAATGGACAGACGTGGTCTGGGTGCCTACAGTGTCCCTTTAATGTAGTGGTTTTGGAGCTTAGATTGTCCCTTTAAAAAGTTGTGTTCCTTACTATTATATATATATATATATTTATTTATTATTATTTTTACTAGATTTTAATTTCCTTTGTATACTTTATAACATGAACATTTAACCCATATCCCTACTCCACAAATACAGAAAACTTCGCAATTTACAGTAAGCCAGCAACAAATGGGGAAAAAACAACAATAATCAAGGAAGCTGAAGACTTTCCTTCCGTTGTTGAATTAATTGACCGAGATCACAACAAATCCGCTGCAGAAAATAGGTAAAAGGTCTGAGATTGTAACAATAAGTAAAGTTAGTGTAACAATACAAGGACAAGGAGGTCACTGTGCAAACAGAGTAATCTATATTAGAGGTTGTGCTTTCTGCACAGCAGCCTTGGGAATCGTGCTATCTAACAAAACAGTTTGAGTTACAAATATGAAGCAATGTATTTTCAGGGTAAACACTAAAATCCTCCACTGAATGTGGCCACTAAGATTATATTCAATACTTGCTTGAATTATTTATTTATTACTATAGATGTCACACGGGCAAGTACACAAATATTACTCTAAAAGTCTAATAAACAGCCTGGTTTAGTTCTGTGAGCTATTTACTTTTTCTTTTTTTTATTCCACTGACAGTATCACGGAGAGTACTTAGTATTCAGGTTTCCAAGATCATTTTGCATGCAGTATCCATATTTTAATTGTGAAAAATACATTAGTTAAAAATGCATTCGTTTTGCATGTGCATACTCTTTGAGTACTTCTGAGGGTTTTGCTCAAAATATCCATGTCTTTAGCATGAGAAATAAGTGGATTCTGCTTATCTCACTAGTGTAGCACACAGAGCAGCTTCACCAGTGTGGACCAATGTGTGCATACAGGTCATCCATAGAGTCATCCATAAGGTATGTCATGATATATGTATCCTTGTTGTATAGCAGCTGTAAAATGATGGATGGAAATCAGGAAAACGATTTTACAACAGCTTGAGATAGAAGCATAGTGCTCCTCGGATAAACAAAATACGTTTGCATACTTTTTGTTACTGGATAAAATGTGTCGAGAGGGGCGGTGGGGACTGGCTGCTGACCGAGTCAGTTGCATGGTGCTGAAACTCCTCAGGGGCCTAATCCGCGGACCTAAAATTGGACTTTGTTTCTCACTTTTTTTGGCCTTGACTCTACCCTGGGGCACACTCTCCCGACTATTTGGCTTCATACTGTCTGCAGCCAGCAGACAAAGCTGGTGACAGACATACCTGAGGCCTGTAGCTACATTCAGGGATGAAGAGGCCGCTGATTGTCGACCTTAACCTGTGCCTGCCAGCTTCGAGCCCTGTTTCCCCCCTTTGGACCGGTAGGGGTTATCCCCGTCCCCACTGGTGTCTTGCCACCACCACCCTGCCAAGTCCTACAACTTACTGGCAACTTACTGGTGTACTGAAGCATTAGGGCCTAGCATCTAAAATGGCCACCCTGTCAGAGCCTGTACCCCTGACTGCCTCCCCACTGCCATCTCAGCTTGTGGAGCGGCTGCTTGTGAAGTGAGATCGCATCTGCGACAGGTTCTGGGCTAAGATCTGTAGAGTGGGGCTCACCTTCAATCCTGCTGAGTGAGTTGTAGCGCCCCAGAGCGACTCTGCTGATCTCCGCTGCCTGAATATGCATCCACTGCATGTCTCCCAGGTAGTGCAGCACAAGCGACGGATCAAGAAGCCGCCGCGGGAAAAAGCCATTATACCTCAATGACCACACTTGAGTGCCTGCTGCCGTTTGCCTAGACAGTGGAGAGCCACTGGCAGGCATGATCCAGAAGCCTTCACATTCTGTAGCCGAGTGTGCAGGTGCACGACACCGTGGAACCAGGCTCTGGGTGATGACCGGGATTCCTCCCTGGATTCCTCCCTGGAAGACTTGTTGCGAACCCTCTAGGGAGATGATGATTGATCGCGCAGCTTTTTGCCACACATGCACAATAGCCTTCCAATGCTTTCTTAAGGGAAAGCATTGGATTGGCTGAAATAATCAAGTTTGATTATCTCAGCCAAAGTGAAGAACACATTTATAGGACTTCAAAATCAACAAGATAACGTAATTTGTTTTTTGCAGTTGTGCAACAACATGCATTCACCATTTTAGCCCCATTATCAAACATTTCTTAATATGTCAAGCTAGTTGGACTGAAACTTTGGTTAAATGCAAAAATATATCTCCTTAAAACAAATGTGTTCTTTTGCTTACTTTGAAGCCCTACAAGCGTGAGGACGTCCAGTGCGAGTTAAGCAACTTTTTTTTATACTGTACTGTATACTGTACTTTTCTAAATAAAGTTTCTATGAACACTGAATTTTTTTGTTTTTTTGCTGCCCACATAAATGTAAACATTGTTTATTTGGCCCATGAGTTTGAGATGCTCTAGGGATTTGGGTTCTGTGGAGAGACCTTGTGGAGATGACGGGTGGTGAGGGGGACTGGGTCTCTCCGTCCATGGGCATAGGCTAGAGGGCATGTAGGCTTTACCTGTAGCCTGGCTGATTTTTTTTCCAGCAATATCTTTTTGCCCAGTGGTACCTACCTACCATCACAGTACTACAGTTTATTGTGCATTTCTCAATCTCTCCCAGTGCACACTGCTAACCCTGTAGTTCTGCTTTCTCATGTGTTTTTCATTCATTGTATTATAAAAAGGGCTGTACAATTAAGATTTTATGCCTAGCCCATTACTTTACAAGATGTGATTGCTCTTGTGAAATGTTGTCATGCTTTCATGCTTGTTAATCTATGCACTACACAAAATAAAGAATGCAAAAAAAAAAGGTTTGGTTTTTTTAAGTGTGTGGAGAGTTTGCATGTTTTTTGTGAGTACTGCTCAACAAATAAGAGAAATTTGCATGGATAGTGGAAGGTGTGGTAAATTGGTATAAACGTAAATGTCATTTTTCACGACTACAAAAAAGAATTCTACTTTTGCATACAATCAATACATACAGTTATGAAATGATTTAATTCAAACCGAAAATGTTCTTATTTATAGGTTTTTTTCACACCCTTCCAGCACATACACTATTATATCCACTTGATTATGTGTAAAAATAATGTTTTTGTTCGTTCTGTGTTGTTCTCATTTTTGAATGGTTCGCCCTTCCAGCACACACAATTAAATTCAGTGAACTGGGCATAATAAATCATTTATAATGTTCTGTGGTTTGGTAATTTTTTCACAATACTCAATGCTACTTGTTGTTTCCGTGTTGTTTAGCAGTTTTGGTGCCGTATAGAATGGGTTTTTCTTCCATGCGTCAATCAATTCTTCAGCATAGACTTGATGCCAAGGAATTGATCTTTCTTCTCCCACCCATAGCAACCACAGCACATGCACTGTGGTTGTTATGAGAACTCCCCAGCCAACACAGTTAGCACAGGCTAGGGAATATAGAAACTATAGGAATAGGGAATATAAGAATAGGAACAGGTTTTCTGCCCTTCACTGATTTTCCCTGCTTTGCAAAACATGCCCAAGCAGGGCAAATCAGTGAAGGGTAAGGGCAGAGCGCGGGCGGACAGGTCCTCTTTAAACCACCAGACTGACCTTTATACCTAACTATAACTTGTCATGCTATCCCTTGACCCAACACATTCTCTAAACCTAACTCCTCTACTGATTCTGGAGCTATATTTAGTGTTAGTTAAAGGAATGAAATGAAATATTTGAACTATACCCTGTACAGGCACCTTTATCCATCAGGTGCAGATAGGTGAGTGAAGCAGGTGTATGCACGTCTACTGCACTGGAGAGTTCATTTAATTTACATAGCATGCCTTGTCAGTATCTGGACAGCAAGGCAACACTACAGAAAATATGGGATAGAGCTGAGTACCTAAAGATAAAAAATAACAAATAGGGGGCGGGGCCTGACCAGCATGGCAGACGGCCGCAACTTGCAGGAGCTAGTACTCGACCAAGCATGGAATCGAGCCTCCTGCCGCTCAAACACTGACCCACAAAGAGATTTAATCATTGAAGACGGCGGCTGGAGCGTTCCGGAACGGAAAATCGGGATGCTGACCACCAACAATCATGCACAGCGGTTGCGGCCTAGAGAGGACCCTGGGCGGGAGAGACGGCCGACCTCCCGTCCTCTGTCTCTTACCCCAGCAGGACCATACAGAGTCCCGTTCCCCCCCCCTCAGGGCCAGGGGGGACATCCCGGCCCACACTCCACTGCCCACGGAGTGGTGGGGCCCGAACAAACCACAAAACGACACTTTGAACAGCAACTCGACACGCAAGATGGCGGACGTACTCACCTACCACAGCCAACCACAGCGAGCACCCATACACTGCGGACCGGAGGCCCAGGGGACCCTAGAGTCAAGGCTTGCTGCCATCCTGGCGGCCTTTTGGGCGAAACTGGTGGCAATAGCAACATATCCCAAGCGAGAACCCCAAATGAAAGCCCAGAGGCAGAGGACGCAAAATGGCCGCAGACCACACAATGGCACGTGGCGGCGCCCAACACTTACCATAACCGGCAACCGCCTCCGGGGAAAGGGAAACGTCAACAGACCGGCTCCCCGACAGCTGAGTAAATTACCCGCAAGGCGACGCAAGACCGCAACCCGACACTGTTCTCCCTCGGTGAGGACGGACTTGGATGGTGCTGGGTCCCCGAAAAAACAGACCTCAACACAGGCTTGGGACCAGGGGGCCCCCTCACCTCACCAATGCCCGGCAGACAGACACGGAGCCCTCAGAGGCTCGACCCACCAAGTGCACTCCATAACCGACCTGGACAGTGACTACAAAAGGTGGCCCACCGAAGGCATAGGCTGAATATCCGGCCATCTGAGACAGGCGCTACCCTATGGTTACCGAATCCACTACCATTGCCGACCACCCATATTGCTCACACGGAGGCTCACCGGAGCCACTAGCCAGAGACTCAGGTTATCATTGGCACTGTCACTCACCAGGGAGATCAGGTACCAGGGCAGGGGACAGGATGACACTACCATAAAGTGCCACCTGGACATATCAGTCGCTACCATACTTTTATACCCATGACTGACCCGTACCAGCCCTTGCCTGGTCTCCATGAACTGCACTGTCCACCCAGTTATCTTCCCTTGTAGTCCCGATGGAACACCACCCGATCTGCGCTGCGGAGCATCTTGATACTCTGATGTAATTTTTTGATGTCTGTCATTGTGCTACCTTAGCCTGACCCCTGTATTACACAGAGTAACCTAATGTATTACACCCTTAATTGTCTCCAAGCTACTCAGTGCATATATCTAATCCGTGTTCCCCATACAACTATATTAGATTAAGCACTGATGATCCTTTCTGGTTATAGTCCCTAAAACATGCAATGTTAACGCCATACCAGAGTAATGCTATACCTTTTACCTCGTTAGTTATAGCCGTTGTTAAGCTGGGTTTAATAGCAAAGTTTTGAGGGGGCATCAGCAAAAAGCTAGACCTTGGTCCTACAGTGGGACTAGCGTGGTGGGAGTGGGAGTAGAGTGACCACACATACAGGACTCTGAATACAGCATTAAGCCTAGTCCCCTCTGTTTATATACAAATTATCCAGTGTACCATTATTACATCTCTAGCACCAAAGTGCACATATATCTCCACAGTCTCATAGAAATGTCCACACATACATGTTTACGTTAGATAAGCTGTGAAGGAGTGGCACTCTTTTTCAGCTCCCACACACGTTGTAATCACTACAGCAGCTACCACCATACTACTAGATGGTCTAGTTCTGCTGACAGCTTACTAGAAGATTTGAAGAAGCCTAGAACTTAGATATCTCTATATGGTTAGAACTTTATTGATACATAGCACTTGAGGGCTCTAAAAGACGGCTAGCAGGCTATAACCTTTTACCACTTACTCTACCAGACCCAGAGAGATCTCGCTAAATGTAACCAGACCTGTGGCCATTTCAGCCACGTTAAAGTTAACATGTTTCTACTTCCCTGCCCCCATGGCCACTAACAGCTGGAAATATGACTTCTCCAACCAACCCCTGTTGTTATCCTTTGTGAGACAGCTATAGAGCGTTTTCATTGGCAGAGCTTAAACCGTATGTGTTCATCACTATGTATAACGCGAAGGCCACTGTAAGCAACGTTAAGCATTGATTAAGCTATTTCACCTATTTTACTTTCTTCTAGTTAATCGTATTACCTAAGCTATCTCTAAATATAAAAATTGTGCTTGATTTTGCATGTACCTATATGTTTCAAATGTCTTTTAAGCGTTGAAGGAATGCCTTTGGGGTACCTTGCAACAACATGTTATCAGCTTATGCACTACAAAAATAAAGAATTTAAAAAATAAAATTAAAAAATAACAAATAATAGAGCAACACTGTATGATTTTATAAGCAGTGCCCTCACTTAATATGGAACTCACAGACTCCAAAGAATTCAGGGCCTTAAAGTTGCCTTCCCTCAGTAGGGAGGTCACGATCCTCTGTCAGCTTGTTGCTTTCTGGATGGAAATCAGGAATCGGATAGGTGAATATAAAATGATTTGTTCGATGTAGCAAAAATAGAAATTTATAAGATAAAATATAAAATCAATATAGGTCTCCGGTCCTATGCGTTTCATTTCGTTAAGAAACTTCCTCAGGGACCAATTTAATACAGTTACAATATTCAAACATCATTACTAACAATAAGTCGTCCCTAATTGTTAGTGATAATGTTTGATTATTGTAACTGCATTACTCAGCTGTATCCCATATTTTCTAAACCATATCTTGTTTATATGAGGTCACCAACAGGGATGGGACCTTGTGAAGCTGTTATAAAAAGCTAAGTAGCTTTATCCATATATTTGCACTTTTTGGTGTTTAGTGGATAATTTGTTTTATTCTGTAACACTACAGAAAACTTTAAAAAAAGCTGAGCTGCACCCTACAGAAAAACATTAGTCATCTATTGTGTTTTACGATAAGTCCAGTTGTGATACTTCCTATTTAACTTTGATTGCACTGATAAGAGATATGTGACAGTCACTGGCATAAACATGAGATAACCCGTTTACTATAAATCTGTCAATCTGCCAACTTATCTTACTCTATCGAGAGAAAGGGATGGTTCTCTGCACATTCTCACTGCTGTTCGAAGCAGGGGTTTCTGGGACTTCGTCACTTACCAGCTTATTTGGAACTATATATTCATATAGTAACCTGCAAGTAGGAAGTATAGTTTAGAGCAGGGGTGTCCAAAAGGAAGATCCCCAGATGTTTTAAAACGACAGCTTTCATGATGCTTTGTCATTCTAAAGGCATTCTAAAGGCATGCAAAGCAACATGGGAGTTGTAGTTCTACAATATCTGGGGGTCTACCAATTGGGCACCTCTGCTTTAGAGGAGCTAGGGCAGAGGAGGCAGAATTAACTTAGAATTCACTTTAAGCACCATAACCACTTAATCTTAATGAATTAGATATATTGCAAATACCCTCTTCCTGAATCCTTTTTTTTTCTTTTTTTTATAATAATTCTAAAGAGAAAAACATTTAATTTTTATTGTGTAGGCCCGCCTTCCTGAATTGTACATCAGCCAGTTGGAATACTCTCTTCCTGGCTGGCAATATCAGTTTTGTGCAATGTTTGTGTCAGGGGTGTGACTAGGTGGCAAAAACCCAGGTGCTTCAGCCCAAGGGTATCTTTTATAGCCTCTCCCATGTATATTAACTTAAGCCACTCACAATGACATGCCCAATGTCCAACCCTAAACCAAAACATGTTCCATAAATCACATGGAAATAACCTATGAATATTGACTATTATATAAAAGTATATTTGTAAATGTCATCCCTGCTGTATTAATCTCAACCATGGCATACTTACCCTGTGCCCACAGCAATACTGCCAAACTGTACTTTATAATTAACTCTAGTATTGTTGCGTTAAAGTGGCACTGTCACTAAATATGTACTTGGAGTTATTTCTCTCTCACTATTAAAAGGGATAAAAATGGAATGTAGGCAAAACTATACCTGGTGCTTTTCAGGAACCTCCTTGTGGCTCCAAAGATTTTAAATCAAAATGTTAAAATAACTGATCTGGGAAAATACAGATCCTCAAAACAGTCCAGAGTGTAAAAATCTATTTAGATTACTGTGCAAATTTCACAAAATAAAGGGTTAAATCTTAATTCAGCGGCAAGTCTATTCTGCATTCGGGAGATCCTCATTGCTGACCATGTCCAGCCCAATCCAATTCTTCTCATAGAGAAGTAATGAGAAGCACGGTGCACGCGCAGAAATCATCACATAGCACAGCCAGTGCTTCTAATAACAAAGCTCTGATTACGGTGCTTCTCTGTAAGAAGCGTTGCATTCTGCATTGTGTTAAAGCACTTAAATTAATAATCAGAGAAGGACACCTTCCTAGCTTTCTGACTGAGGGCAGGTGCAACTTGGGAACTTTATAAAAGTTCAGATTTCTCCTGAAGCAAGCTGAAGTGGTCCTTGTGTTTTTTTATACCCCACTTCCTATAGACTGTAAGCTTGTTTGAGCAGGGTCCTCTTCAACCTATCGTTCCTGTAAGTTACATACAGACAATTTCTATGAAAACAATATTTTCATGGAAGAATCCATATGTGGGGTTTTAAAACAAAAACTGACAGGGAATTGTAAAAGCTAGGGAAAAATAGCAGAGCTGGAAAAACTAGCGATGTTGAAAACTTTAAAGTTAGAATTCACAACGCCCTCGTCATTTCTCCAAAATTCCCAGTTTAGTATTTAAACCCTGAATGAGTTACAATACGTCCAGTCCGTTGGTGGCAAATGCACCTCATTCCATTTAGAAGCCTCTGTCATTCCAAGACAGTTTCCTCTCTATGTGGGGGGTGTTTGTCTTAGACCTGGCACTTTAATATATGTTATGAGGTTGATAGGTAGCACTCCTATGGCAGGAGTTAGGCTAGTGGTCATGGTTAAATCCTAATGTATGTGATTGTGGCAGATTCCAGCATTTTGGCTGTAGATTGGAGTTGTTACAAGCAGGCTCTACAAGCTCTTACAAGCTAGCCCCCAGACACACACCCAGTTGCTTCCCCTTTCTTTGGGTATCCAACTACTCCATTTATTACAAGCAGGCTCTGAAAAGCCTGACTGGTGAAATGTCAGGGGCTCGCTGACGCGAGTTATATGTTTGATTGCAGAGACTTTGATTTTGGCATAGCAACCTTCTGTTTCCTTTATTTTTAAGTTATATTTCTCTTCTAATAAGTGAATTCTTCTTCCCCTATTGACTTACCACTTGCGGCATGACTCAGGGATTCTTAGAGGCAGCAAGATAATTGTTTCTCTTCATTTAGTGGATAGGTGCCCTCGACGGCATGCTACGGTAATTCAGATCCAGTAGCAGATCTTGTTATATTCCTGGGGGCTCTATTTAATGTATTTCTTTGTTTTTTTCCATTAATTCACTATTCTTTATTTGTGATACTATGTATGTTTTTCATTTATTTTATGTGCTCTACCATCTCCCATGAATTGTTCAGGCTGTGATATATTTTTCCCTTTAAAATCTTATTGTTGTATACAATTAGCTATCCTTCCTCTGAATACTATTATTGCGGATAGCGATGTCCCGAACTATTCGCAGGCGAATTGTTCCCGGCGAACATAGCATGTTCGCGTTCGCTGCCGCGGGCGAACACATGCGATGTTCGATCCGCCCCGGAGAGCTACTGTCCTCCCCCCCGGCCCCCACCTCTGCGCGGTGGGTGGGAGCCATAAATCACAATGGGGTGGGACCTACTGTCCTCTCCCCTGCCCCCACCCGTGAGCATTGGGTGGGGGCCATAAAAATAATGAGGGGAGGGACCTACTGTCCTGCCCCCCCGCCCTCACCCCTGCACGGTGAGTGGGGGCCATAAAAATAATGAGGGGGGGACCTACTGTCCTCCCCCCGGCCCTCACCCCTGCGCGGTGGGTGGGGGCCATAAATGACAATGGGGGGACCTACTGTCCCCCCCCCCGGCCCCCACCCCTGAGCGGTGGGTGGGGGCCCTAAAAAAACAATAAGGGGGACCTACTGTCCCCCCCGGCCCCCACCCCTGAGCGGTGGGTGGGGGCCATAAATCACAATGGGGGGACCTACTGTCCCCCCCCCCTGGCCCCCACCCCTGAGCGGTGGGTGGGGGCCCTAAAAAAACAATAAGGGGGGGGACCTACTGTCCCCCCCCGGCCCCCACCCGTGAGCGGTGGGTGGGGGCCATAAGAAAAACAATAAGGGGGGACCTACTGTCCCCCCGTGGCCCCCACCCCTGCACGGTGGGTGGGTGGGGGCCATAAATCACAATGGGGGGTACCTACTGTCCCCCCCTGGCCCCGACCCCTGAGCGGCGGGTGGGGGCCCTAAATACAAATGGGGGGAACGCTAGTCACCCCCTCCCCCCCCAAAAAAATTATCCCCCTACCTACCCCCCTCACCCTAAAAATAATGAGGGGGGACCTTTAACTAAGAACCTGTCAAAAAAAAAAAAAACACTTACCATTCAATGTTTTCTTTCTTCTAAAGTCTTCTTTTTTCAGCCCTAAAAAAGGGCAAATAAAAAACCATAATAACCGACGCAATTTAAAAAAATAATAATCCATCTTCACCCATGGAGGGCTCCGCGCAGACTGAGCTCTGCAGGGCGGGGGAAGGCTTATAAAGCCTTGCCACGCCCTGCAATTAGGCTAAGAACACTCTGATTGGCTGGTTTAAGCCAATCAGAGTGCTCTTTGTCATTTTACACAGCGTGAGAAAATTCCAAAGAACTTTCCCACGCTGTGTAAAATGACACAGAACACTGTGATTGGATGGCTTGAAATCCATCCAATCACAGTGCTCTTTGTCATTTTTCACAGCGTGGGAAAATTCCAAAGAACTTTCCCACGCTGTGTAAAATGACACAGAGCACTGTGATTGGATGGCTTGAAACCGAAAATGTTATGTTCGCGACATCACTGATTACGGAATTTCAATCCTTCTAATGGTCTGTACAAAAATCTGATAAATAGATATAGTAACAGATGTCTTTAGTAGGATTATTGCACTCATGATCAAGATACTTGCAACAACAACATTTTATTTTTTAGATCCATTCATAGGAAAGAATATATCTTTCACTAGCCTTACATTAGCTTGAAATTAAACTGGGTTAGAGATATCTTTATTACTTTTGAGTGATATTAAAATGTTGTTAATTGCTTTGATGTTTGTGGTATTTTATATTAGCATCAATAAAAGTTATATTTTATTGAATATATATTTTCTAGGGTATATTCGTATCTTCCCCTAAATTATAGGCATGTTGGTCCAGAGTTTTGTGTCTAAACTGGGTTCTCCTGTAACTGTGCATAGGATAAAAGTTAAGCTGCTGGGCTTAACCCCTTAAGGACACATGACATGTGTGACATGTCATGATTCCCTTTTATTCCAGAAGTTTGGTCCTTAAGGGGTTAATGCTCTCTGATACTGTGAACTCCCCCTGCTAACTGAACTGACTAAATAGGGGACCATTAATTAGACCCATTCTAGCAAAGAATGTGTTGATTTCTCTTGTGGTTCATATCTGCAGAAAAGGGAACTGGCCTGTTGTTTTTTTCCCTGCTATACAGAGAAGATCCAGTGTGGTTACATTTTAGGATGTTGATAGTGCTACAAAGTAACTGACTGGAGTCTACAACAGAATGCAGGGCTAACTATTACACACAACAATGTCACTAGTGCATTCAAATATATAAAGTGAGTAAGATTTTTAGTGTATGTTGTTAATCCAGACGGGCACAACCATAAAAGCACCCATGTGAACTTGTTCTGACATAGGTCTTCCATTTGATGATACTTTAAGAGGTAACGTTATTATTATTATAATAATTATTGGTATTTATATAGCACCAACTTTTTCTGCAGTGCTTTACAATATTATAAAAGGGGGAAATTTAACATCAAATAAGACAATTACAAAACGTTATTTGAACAATAGGTTGATGAGGACCCTGCTCAAAGTGCTTCCCATATCGTATGTAAACCTTGAATGAGTTAAAATACGTCCAGTTCGTGAGCGGCAAATGCACTTCATTCCATTCAGCAGTCTCTTAACTGTCATTCCAAGACCGTTTCCTCTCTCTTATCTAGTAGGCTCCCAAAATAGAGAACTTGTGGCATCATCTTGAAGACAATCTATAGACCACAACACACACATGGTACAAACAGAAGTGCAAAAACAACATATTACATTTTTTTTTTAAAAATAACAATTAAGTTGGCATTGTGTTTTCTTAAATACATGTAGATCTTATGGCAGGGCAACCCAGGCAAAATCAATGCCACATGGGCACCCCATGATTCTACCACTTTCACCTCTGGTTACTGGATAGAGTGTTAACTGCTGGATGCCCAGCACTTGGAGAATGAAACACAGCCTGTGTGTTAATGGAGTTACTTTAAACATTCTGCACACCATATTGTAGTGGTGTATGAGTGTGTGCATGTGCGTGAGTGTATTTGCATGAGTTACTTGAGTGTGTGTGATTTTGTGTATGTGTGAGCCGGTGGTGGAACAAATGTAGAGAGGGCCCTGGTACAAGAATGTTTTTTGGGTCATCCAAAAGGTAGATCCCCATGGCCAAAAGGTAGATCCCCATCTGTCGTACAACTCTAACGATGCTATGTCAGCTGTGGATCTACCATTTGGGTGCCTATCAGTTGGCGCACTTAGGGCCACCCAATGGGCATATTTAATCAGGTGCACAAATCTTAGCACTTAAATGCCAACACTATACACAAATATACGCCTGCATTTAAAAACAATACTGCCTACAAACACACCCCTGCATTGAAATACCAACACTACATGCAGAAACTCCCCTGCAGTCAAACACCAACACTAAACACAAATGCACACCTGCATTCAAACACCAACACTACATACACACACATCCCTGATTTCAAACGCAAACACTACACACATGTACACGCGAACATTCACACACATACTCCATACAAAAACATGCTTACATTTAACAAGCAAACACTGCTCACGAATACAACCAAATCATCATGGGAAATGTAGTTTTACACGAGCTGGTGTGCATCTTTTGGTCACTCTCAATTCTAAGACCTATATGGGGAATAACAAACCAACAAGCTCCTTTACATATTATTTTCTCAAAAGAAAATAATAGAAACTTCTGCTATTACAATGTTTCGCAATTTTGAGCCTTTTTGTTCACAATGTACCAGCATTTTTGTTCTGTTCTGTGTGTGAAATTAGGTTTTACGAGTTTCTATTTTTAAAATTTTCACGTTATTTGGAGACATAACATTTTATACTGTTAATCATTCCTTATACAAGGAAAATGAATTAGGATAGTGGGCACTAGAGAACAATTTCAGACATATTTTTGCTGATTTTACCATATTTTATTCTCTATCTTTTATACATTGGGTGTATAATGACAGATATATTTTAAGCAACACTCTTAAACTTCATAAAGACACCAGATTTATTTAAATAGTCAATGCGGCTACCAGAAAGACCATCCTTAACACCTAGATCCTACACCATAACCCCACTTTATGTGCCAATCCAAATTAACTAATATGTATAAACTGGACTTGGTTGAGGCCTCCTGGTGTGAGAAGCTAAAGGTTACCTGTTATTTTTTTTACTAATTAGGAGCCTTATAACCATTCCCTTTAATCTCAACATAACACTCTTATTGGCAAAAACTTTCAGTTCACTCATTTGTATTCCCTACAAATTTGTTGTGAGAGGCCTCCACTTTCACATGTATATTGCATTATTTGTAAGAGAACCATGCATTATTTTATTTTTTATTTTTATATTTTTTGCCATTTTTAGGCCGAAGGCAAAACAGAGAATCACTCCAAGGCACCGACCACAACACCGGAAGCCTGACCGCCGTGGGCGGTGGCAGAACACCCGAGTTTTCCAGGACGCCCACAATGGGGTAGACCCAGCCTCAAAGAGTCACCGAGTCTGTGGCATACGGGTGCTGGCCTTCCCAATGACCTGGGGCTGGAGGGCAGCCTCCCAACACATGTCCCTCGCACTACCCCTGAGACAGGACTTTCAAACGATCCCAGCACCCTTCAGTGCACTGGGAATCGGCTGACCGAGCACTCCCAGACCGGGTAACACAGAGGTATGAGTCTACAGCCTCCCATACAATGGACGCTGTCCTTACCATGTAGACACATCTTGAACAGAGACTTTCCCTCGACAGAGGACTTTAAAGCAACACTCACTGCTTACCCACTTAACTTGTCTAGCACTCATAATATTCATCCCACACTTGCACTATGCATTGCAGTACGCATAGGCCATGATCCTAATTAGCCTGCCACCTTATAACATAACGAATATATACCTGTCTGCCTGGCAACTTGCATGTTTAACCCTTACGTCTGTTTCTTTTTCTTCTTGCTTCATGTGCATAATCTGTGATGCCCACAGACTAGTTTAAACACTGGTAAATTAATTAATATGCAACACAACTCTCACAAACTGAAAGTTTAAGCTACCAATATTTGCCTTGTAAAGTTACAGATTGTTCTGCCTAGCCTGACCCCTCTTGTTTAAAAAAAAAAATGTGTGCTGATACTGATTGCCATGATTATTGATATCCTTGTTTATTCCTTCAGCCTGTACTTGCTATTGTGGCAATACAAGCGTGTTTTGTTATTCTAAGCACAATAAAAATAAAGAATTAAAAAAAAAAAAATTGTACGTATAGTTCTAACATTAAAATGAAATAGACGTCTGGTCACACCAACACTTATCAATCTCAGGAAGTGTAAATTTTCTGAAATCCGTTAGATCTAGATTTCTCAGCAGAGAGGACAGTATCTTCCATATGTTTAACTTTTCTTTGGATGGGCAAAATAACAATATCTTTAAAAAAATTGTAACAACCTCAAAGTGAATAAATATCGACAATATAAAACGATATAATTTAGCAGTGATTAATCGCAAGTATAGACGTTCTGGGACCATACAAATTCTGTTATAGAATAATAACCAACAAATTTTATTTACATTTACCACAATCTATTACAAAACAACCTGATTCTGACCGCGGCAATTTGGTCATGGAATACAGCTTACTTTAGCATAGGACAATGGCTATAATCCATGTTTCTACCATTTAAATAATCTCTATTTCCAAAAGAGAGAGAGGTTATCTACCATTCTTAACCTGGGCTAAATCCACAACGCCTTATATTCATCAATGTATAGATAGTACTTCCAATATACACATGCCAATATACCTATCCCTCTATTTGGTTATCTGCCAACTAGACACTATATTCTCTCTATAATCTCCCAACTCTCATCAGAGGACTGGAAAACCAACCCAGATTATTTGGTTATTCAAGGTGGAGGTGTCCAACACTGTATCAATATATCCACACCAGAGACAAGATATCTCATACGGCACTGGGACTGGAGGCAGTTAGATAGGAGGTGACAATCTTCTACACCCTCACCCATAGGCGTGCGCAGCCTATTGCATTAGGGTGTGCACCCTAAAGCAAAAACACACACGCCGCATATATATGTGTGTGTATATATATATATATATATATATATATATATACACACATACGAATACTGCTGTGTGTGTGTGAGTGTGCTGTTAGTGCGTGTGGTCCTAGTGAGTGAACTCTAGCCTGCAGAGCTAGAGTTCACTCTCACGAGATCTGAGCGTGGCCGTGGCAATGCTCCGACCTCGCAAGAGAAACCCAGCGGAACTGCTGGCTAGAGCTCCCCGGGTCCTCTCCTACCTGTGGGCCGGTGAACAGGGCTGGACTGGGACAAAAAGTAAGCCCAGGCAGAGCAGCCCACTAGGAAGGGTGGGCCAGAAATGTGGCACATTATATCACCACCATTGACAAGCACCCCCCCGCCCTCCCAATTGTTATGTTAGTGTGATACCCCACCAGAGCATTCAGTGCTGTCTGATAGAGAAAAAGTCCTAGTGACTTGTCTCTGGTGTCCCCATTAGTGGAAAAGGATTGTTAACGTGTGTTTTGCACGTGTGGGAATGCTCCCTGCGGTGTTATATGTGTTTGGATGTTTTTTATGTGATTGCATGTGTGTAGAGGAGACCGGTTATGCTGTATAGTGTAAAGGGGTCTGTTTGTGGTGTATAATATGTAGCTGGGGGCTGTAGTGTATAGGTGTGTTTTGGGGCTGTATAATATATGTGGGTGTAGTGTGTATTTAGGGGAGTTGTGTGTGCATAGGGGTACAGTGGGTGCACAGGAGGTGTATATCGGCATAGTATGAATGCAGTGGTGAGGTGTTTATAGAGGTATAGAGTGTGTAGTGCTTTTGTGTGTGTGTATGCAGTGTAATACATGTGTTTATAGGGAGTATAGTTTGTGTAGTTGAGTGCAGTGTATAGGGGGTATAGAGTGTGTGAGTGCAGAGGGTGTAGTGTGTATATAGGGGGTATAGTTTGTAGTGTGTATATAGTGTGTGTGTAGGTGCAGGGGGTGTAGTGTTATGTATAGGGGGTATAGTGTGTAGGTGCAGGAAGTGTAGTGTGTATATAGTGTGTGTAGGTGCAGGGGGTGTAGTGTTATGTATAGGGGGTATAGTGTGTAGGTGCAGGAGGTGTAGTGTGTATATAGTGTGTGTAGGTGCAGGAGGTGTAGTGTGTATATAGTGTGTGTAGGTGCAGGGGGTGTAGCGTTATGTATAGGGGTAAAATGTGTAGGTGCAGGAGGTGTAGTGTTATGTACAGGGGTATAGTGTGTAGGGGGTGTATATAAGGTGTATAGTGTGTGTAGGTGCAGTGTGTATATAGGGTGTAGTGATTAAGTGGTGGGTTATAGTTTATGTAATATAATATAGTTTATTCATTTTGATTGTTTCATTATTTAAATAAAATAAAAAAAAACACCACATTTACTCCCCTTTCCCCTTATTACCTTTCTTTGCAGGGGGAAGAGGGAGCATGCTGCTGGTCATCCCTGGTGATCCAGTGGGCTAGTGATGTGGTCTGTACCTCCGCAGGGTACAGACCATGTCTTCCTCTCGCGAGAGCTGGAGTTTCAGAGCGTTGCCGCGGGTTACCACGGCAACGCTCTGAAAATATCGGAGATCGCGAGAGGGCAGCCTGGAGGCTGTTAGCTCCGTATCCAAACGTGGGATCACGTTTGGGATCAAAAGTTCAGAACCTCTCTCGGGGCAAATCGGGTAAGCTTGTGCCGGCAGGGGAGATATTTTGATCTTCCCTGCCGGCCTCGATCCATGCGCGGCGCACGGGGATTAGGGTGTGCCCAGGCACACCCGGCACACCCCGTGCGCACGCCTATGCCCTCACCTGACATGGACACTATGACACAATATACAATACACAATACAGGTTATGGTACTGCTTGTATTTATGTCAGTGAGGTTTTCAAAGGGAGGCTGTTAATTCCCTGTAAATAACACTCAATAAAATATTTAAAATCCCATATAACTTGTGTCAATCCTTTTTCCTCTTAAGTTGTTTTCCATTTTCTTTTCAGTGTAATTTATTATCCTGAGATTGAGTGGACCAGCAGTATGCCTGCTATAGGTCACACATGTCGTCCAGAAGCACTAAGACGATAGAAATGAAAATTTAAAGGACAGGTTTGGGCACCATAACAACTTTGTCAAAGTGATGTCAGGAGGTCCGTGGCTCTGGCTCACCTTTAGGGGTTTCACCATTCATGAGCACTGCTCATTGGCTGAAGGCAGTCAGCTGAGGCTCTCAGCCAATCAGTGGTTTCCCACTTACAAAATGGAAGCGTACGCATTTTTCTTAAGACATTATTGTGAAGGTGGAGCCACTAATTAGCCGAGAGTGTCAGCTTACCACTATCAGCCAATCAGAGGCTTCCTTGCATGCAGTAGCCATGCTTATGCATTTTAAAGCTTTTCAGCAAACAAAATGACAAGCTGAAGAGCGATCTGGTGTTGGAACACATATTTGGGGGTTAAACCATTTGTGAGCGAGTGCCACCATAATCATATTTTGCAACTCCAGGTCCAAACTCAGCTCTGACTAAGCTGTAGCAAATGAACTTGCATGTTAGCTAACATTTTCCTTGAACAGGTCATGCCTGGTTCACTGTTTTTTTTTAAACTTTTTTTTAACAGATGTGTTTTGGGCTGTCAAAGCACGCATCATGTGCTCAATGTTAGGAGAAGTTGTATTTACCCTGCCTACACCCATCATAAGTTAGTTCGTGATCAGTGTTTTCTTCATTATCAAAAGCATTCTGACAGTCCTCATTTGGTGTTAGTGTTCTGTTTTCCTGGGTTTGTTCTTGGTGTCCCATTTCCGGGAGACACTAGAGACTAGTTCCCGATAAAATCTAACAAAAAGGTATGAACGAATCCCCTCCACCCCCCTCCACCCCCCCAAAAATGAAGAACTGAGAAATCCAATACACTTAAAGGGACCATATAGTCACCAAAACAATTTTAGCTTAAAGGGATTCTCCAGTGCCAAGAAAACATATTAATTTTCCTGGCAGTGCAGGACCCTTTAGTGCCCCTCTACCTCCCACCCCCCATCTCAAGTTGCTGAAGGGGTTAAAACCCCTTCAGTGACTTGCCGGAGTCCAGCGCCAATGTCCCTCTGCGCTGGGTCAGGCTCCGCCTACGCTCCTCTCCACCGACGTCAGCCGGCGGGGGAGACATGATGTGCATGCGCGGCCGTCGCACGCGCATTAGACCTCCCCATAGGAAAGCATTATACAATGCTTTCCTATGGGGATTTCAGCGACGCTGGAGGTCCTCACATAGCGTGAGGACATCCAGCGTCGTTTTAAACCACTTTTCGTGTTCTAAGAACACAGAAGTCTCCTCTAGTGGCTGTCTGGTAGACAACCCCTAGAGGAGGACTAACCCTGCAAGGTAAATATTGCAGTTTATGAAAACTGCAATAATTACACTTGCAGGGTTAAGGGTAGTGGGAGTTGGCACCCAGACCACTCCAATGGGCAAAAGTGGTCTGGGTGCCTGTAGAGTCCCTTTAATGAAGCAGTTTTGGTATATATATCATGCCCCTGCAGCCTCACTGCTCAATTCTATGCCATTTAGGAGATAAAACACTTTGTTTATGAACCCTAATCACACCTCCCTGCATGTGACTTGCACAGCCTTCCATAAACACTTCCTGTAAAGAGTCATCTAAAGTTTATCCTTTCTTTACTGCAAGCTCTGTTTAATTTAGATTTTATTATCCCCTGCTGTGTTAATAGTTTGCTAGACCCTGCAAGAGCCTCCTGTATGTGATTAAAGTTCAATTTACAGATAAACAGATACAATTGTTTAAGGAAAATTACATCTGTTTGAAAGTGAAACCAGTTTTTATTTCATGCAGGCTGTCAATCAGAGCCAGGGGAGGTGTGGCTAGGGCTGCATAAACAGAAACAAAGTGATTTGACTCCTAAATGGCAGTGAATTGAGCAGTAAAACCTGAGAGGCATGATCTATACACTAAAACTGCTTCATTAAGTTGTTTAGGTGACAATAGTGTTCCTTTAAATTAATTATATTGCGTCTACTTGAAATATAAATCTATATTTAAAAACAGGCAACGAAAGAACACGGTGTAGGCTTAATAGCTATAAAGTGTGTGAAAGATTGTACACATGGTTGTATATCCACAAATTATGGAGCAGTTGAAACTGGAAACAGAGTATTTAAAGGGAAACATGTGGAACAGACTTGTTATTCCAATTACAGCAGCTAGAGGCAAAACACATCTCTGATTATTCAGTTCTGTGAATGGGCCACTGTATGTAGGGATGGGCAGCACAGCTGCCTGTTCATTCAGACCCTTCCCACCACCACTTCAAAACTTCAAAACTGATACAAAGAGCAGCACTTTAACAAGCAACACTGACCTGACCCCACAACCATACAACATTCATTCACTCAATGTGCTAAGAGCTATGCAGTTCTCTAGCTACTAATCTCTGAAAAACATGGATTAAACTTTGATCAATCAAAACGATATGGAATTCGATTATATGTGACCCATTAAAAAAACATGCTATTCCTTCTCTATTTCCAGACTGAGAATTCCATTTATTTTATTTTATTTCCTATATGGGCCACTTAATGCCGCCCACCGCCTCCAGTTCCCAAGCTACTAGTGACTCTTGGACACATTTACTGGTGCTTTCATTGAGTTGGAACCAGTACAAAGGTTGCCACTATCTGCAGCAGCACTGGACAGACAATGTCTAGGTAATTGGCATGGTGTACGTGCATAGTGGGTGCTTGGCATATCTCGTTAGTGACTGTATACAGTTTATAAAACATTTTCCTTACCAAAGACATAATTGGCATTTACCTCAGACTGATCCCCACCAGCATCACCCCTAATGCGGAAAACCTAACAATAGATATAGCTGACTGGAAAGATAAGAACAGCCATACCACTTCCTGTGTGCCACCCACCCTTTGTTGTGCCCATATTCACCTTGGCCTCAGACTGCCCATTTCCGGTTATGAATAGAATATTATTGAGCAAAGTGAACTGAAACATTCTCAGGCTTTAATCAGAATTTGTTTCCTTAATCCTAGCAACATATATTTCACAACAACTACGCAAAATGAAAGAAAAAAACAGCAACAGTATATATTAATATAAAGTATCCTCCATATAGATGCTATATAACAAACACTAAATAACATTGTATTACTCACATACATTTTTACCGTCAGTGACGAATGATTCTATTAAGTGGGCAGTTATTGGTGTATTCAGTTTTAGCATTATTACAGCTGAGACCTGATTGAAACTAATTTTCAGAAGAGGTATAATTGCCTTCGCCAGTAGACCATTAGATACATTTGAATTCATTTGAATCGGTGTGCTGGATCGACACTAGAAAAGTTTGGTCAGTGCCTACTTCCACCTATTCACTTTTGTATTTTGTGATAAGGGAGGTGGCACAGCCAACACAGTAGGTGTTAAACTAGGCTGCTATATAGATTTATATTTGTCATTTTAAGATGTTGTTGTCTAATTTCCAGCATGTGGACTGAGAATGCACTGTGTAGTTTTTGTTATGACATTTCAGAAGCTAGATGTGTTAGATAAGTCAATGTTCAGTTAATCTGTGACAAATTAGCTCCGTCAGAATGTGTTCAAACTCACCTTATTTCCAGCGCCACGCAGGTCTGCCGGCTTGGCCGCGCACCTTTGGTGACATCATCAGAATTGCAGATGTTTAACCAATCCAATGACTTCAAATAAGGAGAGCATTGAATTTGCTAAAATTTACAAGGGGGCGGGGCCAAACGCTGTTTTGGCCATTCAGCACTTCCTCATAGAGATGCATTGAATCAATGCATCTCTATGAGGAAAATCTGAGGAGTGGCCACTTGGAGGTGTCCCTAGGGGCAATGTAAACGCTGCCTTTTATCTGAAAAGGCAGTGTTTGCATTAAAATGCCTTAAGGCAATGATTGCACTCACCAGAACAACTAAATTAAGCTATAGTTGTTCTGGTGACTATAGTGTCCTTTTAACCTCTTTACAACAGGTCTGAGGCTGGTGTTAAGCTTCCTGCATTAGCAGAAGTCGTGTAATTAGTAGTGACAGGGTTTAAAACCATTAGGAAGCAGTTGTGGTTACTGGCTCCCATAAAAAAGAAAGGGAAGCCATTAGCCTCTACCCACCAACTGGCTTTCAGTAGTCGCTGCCAGTAACTCCCTGTCTCTACTGTTAAAATGTTGCAGTCAGTAGCCTGCTTCCACTGGAGGCAGACTTGGTGCTGCAATGTAAACATTGCAGTTTCTCAAAAACGAAAAATGTTTAACATTGCAGCACTCAGGAAGTATTACTTTACTGCGAGAGTAGTGGATGCATGGAATAGCCTTCCAGCTGAAGTGGTAGAGGTTAATACAGTGAAGGAGTTTAAGCATAGACATAAGGCTATCTTAGATATCAGGGACTAATGAAAGTATTTAGAAAATTGGGCAGACTAGATGGGCCAAATGGTTCTTATCTGCTGTCACATTATATGTTTCTATAATAGTGACACTGTACCCAGACCACTTCAATGAGCTGAAGTTGTTTGGGTGCCTATAGTGTCCCTTTAACACATTGATATACAAAGCACGGTTGTGCATGTAAATGAAAATGATATAAACCAGAAAGAATTTTATAATAATTCTAGCACCACCTATAGCTAATGCAGGCTTCCTCAAACTCCGGCCCTCCAGATGGTGCTGAACTACAACTCCCGTGATTCTATAAATGAAATAGATAGGCTGAGAATCATGGGAGTTGTAGTTCAGCACCATCTGGAGGGCCGGGGTTTGAGGAAGCCTGAGCTAACGTTTAGTTAGTTATGTGGTTATGCTAAAATTCCTTGTCAAGCTTTATGCGTTACAAGAGGGTTAAAAGTTGAAAGAGCATATTGATGTACAGATTGTTATACATATAGATCAAATCTGCCTTAGGACTACACAGCAGAAACATTAGGTACTAAAGATACGGGTACAGTAAGACAGTAATGAGTTAAACAGATGAGGATGTCAAATTAAAGGGACATGCATCACTTGCCAAATATTTTTTAAACCACCCAAGTAAAAATTTTAAACAAATATACAAACCAAAATAAAGCAAGAACAACTTTTAAAAGTATGTAATACATGCTTATAAGCTACTACAAACTTGGTTAGATTGCATTTCTCAGAATACTTCCTCACTATAAATACATATATAGCAAAGTATGTTACTCACGGGTTTAAATTATTTCGGATTTTATTGTTATAAACTGATAATAAAGGACAATTTTTTTTGTATAATTCGATTGTAATCTAGCTCATTTCTTATCAGTTTGATACTCTTAAATCATTAATCTGCAGTGTACATATTGTCCCGGAAACTCTACACTGTGTTTGGCACTAACACTCACCAGTCATACTTTAGGCTGTGATACATACAATGAGTCAACTTCCTGTGTTCAGTGATGACTGCACTAACCGTATAACTTAAAGGGACATTGTCAGAAGTTTAGATTGCAATTTATGTTTACAGACCATTAACAATAAAAAAATTAAGCACTAAAAAAAATAGAGCATGACATGAAGAAATAACTTTTATTTTAAGGAACATTCTAGGCTATCACACTCCCAGCACTCTCAGCCAATCACTGAAATCCAGAATGGACGGAATTGATATTGATAATGCTGAAGTGTTCATCCCACATTTTCACTACACATTTATTTTTTCAACTAGGACTTTGCCTTCTTTTGGATCAACAGCAAAAACTAAAGTGAGCAAGGCTGAACTTGATGTCTTTTGAAGTCTTTTTATACTGATCAGTCACAACATTAAAACCACCTGTCTAATAAAGTCTAGGCCCCCCTGTCTGCTGTCAAAACAGCTCTGATGTATGGAGACATGGACTCCACAACACCACTGAACGCTTCCTGTGGTTTCTGGCACCAAGACATTAGCGGCAGATCTTTTAAGTCCTGTAAGTTGATCGGATTTGTTGTCCCAGCATATCCCATAGATCTTCCTGAAAAATATTTGCAGTGTGGAAGGGTGCAATATTTAACAACTGTTAAATAAAGGGACTAAAGAAGAAAGGGTACCAGCAAACCGTCACACAGCTTGTTTTCCCCCATTAAGCCTCAAATACAAATATGTTTTTTGGATGGAGATAAAATTCAGGCAACCATCAGGGTACAATCACAGTCCTTACATATCCTTTTGTTGGACCTGTAATAAACCTAAGAACAAGGATTTCTCTGAAACTCGAAATCTCATTTTTTTTTATTTTATTTTTTTTTACATAGACACATATCACCTATTGTCAGATTCTGTTAATTACTGCAGTCTAATCATCGCTCATTATAAAGTTGGATAAACAAACAAAAGTCATGTGGTCTCTGCTGGAAGTGTAAACACTCACTTGAAAGGCACAGTTTTGTTATGTGTAACACTGATGACTCAAGCTAAAGATGTTACTTGCTGGAATTTCATGAAAAGGTTTGGGTGAAATAGGCTCACAGATGCTCAATTGGTTTGAGACCTGAGACCTTGAGACCCAATGTCCATCTTTGATCAGGAACCTTGTCAGGCACCACAGCAGTGTGCTCAGTGTTCACCAGGGCCCTCTCTACTTTAATCCCACCACTGCAGCAGTTGCTTTGTGCATCGGGAGATCTCCATTTTTGTCAAACCTCTCCATACCAGCTTGACATTAAACTGTAGCAGTTTTGGTACTTAGAACACCCCTTTCAAGAAAAGCAAAATGATTTCATTGCAGTAATCAACTGGGTTATTTATTTATTTATTTATAGAACTAACCTGCTTGCATTTTAATTCGGGGCAGAAACATGGGATTTTAAATCGATTTCTTTTTCAAAGAATTGAGTAAAAGAATGCAAACATGCACTCAGCACTTTTTTGTTGTATTTAGTTCTTTTCCGATTCATGCCAGTTTAGGTGTGGTCGATATTATCTGTGGCTTGCAAACTCAGAATATCTTGTAAACTGCACAAAGAATTAGTGCCCTAGAGCAGTGTTTCACAAACATCTTTTTTAAACCAACCCTAGTGTCAGAATTCTCTATCTGCTTACTCCACCCACCTCACCCCTACTGATACTATCAAAATATTCCAAATATGTATCTGTTTTTTTTCATTGTTTTCCAACAAAAGGTCCTCTTTGATATGTAATTAGATAACTTAAGCATGCTTATAGTTAGCAAATGAAAGGTTGTGCTTTACAACACATAGACTACATGTAATACTGGAAATGTAATTAAAAAGTAGTACATGGAGTTAATGATTTCCCCCCAGCAGCATATAAAGACTACAAATATACTTACCATTTGCAAACCATTAGCATAAATAGGTTATGTGGTTCCTTGCAAATATGGTGACTCTAGAGACCGTACCTGTAGCATAATACAACACATACTATTTTTCATTAATTTTTATTTGTATTAGACATAAAAGGAGAGAAGTATTCTAATTACAAAGGTATTAAAAATAACAGCATATCATGTCCTAAATTATAACATTGAGTGAAGACAGTATCAAATCTAACTAGCACATTAGCAATCCATAATAAAAATGATCAATTAAGATTTTATGAGTAATGTTGAAGGAACACTATATCGTTAGAAATACTAATGTGTTTTCCTAATGCTCGAGTGTCCTAGTCACCGGTTTAGTGACCCCACCCCACCTTTCTCCATGGCTGGTCCCACTTCCTTGGCTGAGATCATTGAGATTAATAAACTCAGCCAATCCCCAGGTAACCAACACTAATGCACCCGGCCATCCACCTAATCTAAAAGAAATCATGATTCATCAAGCCGGGCAACTTTCTACCATTGCTCCATGGTCCAGTTTTAATGCTTACGTCTCCATTGAAGGCACTTTTGAAGGTGCACATGCGCAGCAAAACACAAGGCTGCACCAATCAGATGGTCTCTATGAGTCTCTATGAGACCCTCTGATTGAAATAGCAGAGTTTTACTCAACTGTTTCATTTGGAAGCATATATTGTGGCTTTCTGAGTGACAATCACAGTGTTTTACACTGCAGGGGCGAAAGCTACAAGGGCATGGCAACAAAAATACTTCATTGAGATGAAGTGGACTGGGTACCTGTAATGTCCTTTTGAAGGAACGCTCCAGACCCCTGAAGCACTTCCATTTCTGTTGAGATCTGCACTTTTTACAAAATGAAAAAAGAGTGGATTATGTTTTTTTATTTTGCTAAAAGTGCAGTTTTCAATAGAAATTTATAAAAATGTTATAAATTAACCTGGGTACACCCCCTTGGCTTTCAAGCAGACACCTAGTTATATTACTGCATGTTTTGGTTAGTTCAATGGAGCTAAACTCAAGATGCATTTATTGCCCGGAGCACCTGTCTTACCAAAACTTCTCATTGAGCTTCATTGGGAAGTCTGTGATTGGACAGTCACTGAAAGTCTGGGAGGAGTTAGAAGGGGAGGGTTTGCAAAGGTTGCAGACAAGAGAATGCAGCTTTTGCAAGCTGTTTTTAGATTTACCCTCATTGAAAAAAATGCAGGATTAAATGCATGCTAGTTATAAATGCCAATAATAAATAAATTTGGGGTTTAGCTACTAAAATGTGATTTTGCACACAAACTCCAGTGTATGACAGCCTAATTTTTTTAAATATTAAACAATAGAAATAAATCAAGGTAGTCAAACAACATACACGGGTACATTATCCTAGACAGTTAATATTAATCTTACCTAAGCAGTATGGGCTATCTAGGCCAGATAAACGACTGTGGAAATGTTATATTTGCAGACTTAAGAGTTAGTGAAAAGTAGGTTAAGTACACATGTCGTAATTCCATAGGTTAAGTACTGTAGGTTTATTCTTTGAGAGAGACTTCTGGATAAAATGGGTCTCAAGTTACTATTCTGAATTCAGCTGTTTAGGTAACACAGTGGCATTAATATGCAAAAGGAAGTGCAGTAATTCCAGGTAAACAATCGGGTTATGCAAGCTATCGAGACACTACACTCCACTAAGCTACTGCACCGCTAAATTCAACATACCGTAGTTAGTCCCTCCTGTACAGTATTGAGCTACGCACATCCTACAATTAACATAGATCACAAAGTGAGGTTCCTGTGTAGATTAGGTGATACAGGTGTGTGAGTGCTAGATGGGATGGCTGTTTGTCTAGTTTGAATAAAATGCTCAGGTTCAGTAGATGTACAAGGCCTAGTGCGAGCAGTGTAGCTAAATATGCTGAGCAGGATGCTAGACAGTGCCCCATTTATGATTAGACAGCAAGCTAGATGAATAAAGGCATATGGTCAACATGTGAAGCAAGAGTGAATATAAGCCACTGGATTCTTGTAAGGGGGAGTCTACACTACTCTCTGGGATCAGCTTTCATGAAACTGCTGGTTTATACACGCAGGGGAACCCGCTGGATCATCTGGTATTGGCTTCCCGTTGGAGAGTAATAGCTGCAGAGTCCCAAGGGTCCACGATAGTGCCAACAACCTCCTGCAGCTGTTAGGTAGCTTCAGTGGTTGGACTGTAGCAATGTGCTGGATTTGCATCCAAAAAGGCCAAAATCTGCAGGAGCCACTTCAGCATGAGACCAGACAGCATGGCGGCCAGGCCCTGCCCCCGTGATTTTAATTTTATTTGGGTTGTGGAATGTCTCTTTAACCAAATATAAACGAAAAAAAAATCACTAGCTTGTTGCCTTAGGATCAGACAATATAACTTTTGATGAAACCATTTTAAAGGTCATTGGTGATAAGGTGAAGTTCTGTTGGTGGAAAACCACCTTAATTTGCAAGACTTTCAGCATTTCAGGTCACAGCAAAGTCAAAGAGTTACTTAGTTCAGCCAGGGCGTGATTAATTCTATGCCACAAACCACTATGTTTACTGAACACAGATGGCATAGCAGTTGCAGAAGATGCCATTAACAGGAAAGCACTTATATATTTTCAGATTCTGTTCCTGCTTAAAAAACAACTATTTGCTACAGAATGTGGTTTCCTTTTTCTTCTCTAACTAATACCATGTTCATCAGCCGCATGCCTATTCTTTATCAGACCTTTCTACTTCTACACCTACATAACAATGGCTCTTGTTCTGATACCAAATGGGGAACACACAAAATAATATTTAGAACTAATAATATTCTCCAAGTTAGCCATGCTTCAATTTTGGCTACCTTAGATTTGAAATTCACTAGTCACTAGGGTTGGTGTCACCTGGTGCGGTAACTCACAGTCTCACCCCAACCCCCTTAATAATGTGTAAGCTGTAGTGGTTCTGGTGACTACAGTGTCCCTTTAATGTGAGGTAAAATAGAGATTAGTGCCACTAATAATATACTGGATTAGTATGAGGATTAGATGAGGACAAGAGGATGATAATAGGCTCAGGCTGCAGTCTGGCTCCACTGGTCTAGTGTAGAACACGCTCTCTGGAGGCTGTAATAGTGCTCACAAAAATCAACAAACAGGAAGCAGCTCCATTTTGTTGGGGCCCTTTACACAGCTCAGCTTGTCTGGGTCCCCAGGGCCTGACCCTGAGTATGTCTACATGTCCACCTACATGGGTGTCACCCTCGCCGTGACGCACACCCTGGTGTGATCCGCACCCCCCGCACTCCCCCTGTGACGCCACTGATTCTGAACTTACCTCACTTGGCATTGGTGTCATAAAATCTGTGCCAATCAAGAGAGCCAAGCTATTGTTTTTGTTTTGTCTTACTGCTGTAAAGTAGCTAAATCGCTTTTTCAGAACAAATGTTTTATAAATTGTTTGTTTAACTCATCAGTTTTTTGTTTGTTTATTTTAAAATTAAAGGGCTTTTTCCCACTTGCATTGGATTTTGCTTAAAATAGAAAACCTGGCAAAGTTCTGAAGACTGACCGGTTTTCTGTCTGGCTCACAGTTTCCAAATTCTACACAGATAATCCTTTTTGTTCATGGAATATTTCACAACCAGAGGACAAAACGTAATGGTTCTGTCTCTCGAAGAGGATGTTAGAAAAACTGCCTAGCTAGAAATATTTCTGAACTCACACTTCATATAAATAAGCATCGGCACAGACAGAATGATTATGGCACATGATCAGAAGCAAACTAAAATGGATAAAAAAAAGTTTCCAAATAAAATAGCACACCTGGGACAGTTCACACTTGACCGATGGCAGATTTATTATGAGGTACACTCCAATACTACAATTTATGATACTTCCAAAGAGGAAACTTTGCAAGGTCCTTCCCAATCTGCTACTTTGGAGTAATCAAAGCTAAGAGCACTTCTGCAAGTCAGTGAACATATAGGAGAAGATGACCTTAAACAGTTAATTATTAAATTCCAATTCTGCATAAAAAAAATGTCAAAACTCAACATATACGAAAATCAAAGCAGAAGAGAAATTCTTGTTTCTGCAAAAGGTTTCTAAAGAGAAAACAAGTGATCTATATCCTGATTGATCCATGGCGCCTACATAATGCACACATATTTATTTAAGGAATTTATTTATTTGTTTGATTTATCTTTTTCTCTTCTTCTAATCAGGGCCGGTGCACCCTAGGCAAGACGGGCTACTTGCCCCTCCACTCACGCAAAACAAATATTTCCAACCTTTTGAGTCTCTTTCTTCCTCTAGCCCCTGTCACGACTAGTAATGTGGTCCAGCACGCAGAAACTATGTAAACATATACATAGGTAAGAAAAGGAAAATAACAGGATAGAGCGTAAACCGGACCTTAGAATGGCCGGACTAATACGCTAGAGACAGAGAATGGTCAAAGGGAAAGCCGAGGTCAAGGAAGCCAGAAAATACTCAATACCGATAAAACAAGCCAAGTCAGGGAAACCAGAGATCAGAATAACCAGGGAAACGCCAAGGATCAGGATACCAGGAAATCAGAATCACGAAAATAGCACTCTCAGGAAATCAGGAAACTGAAACCACGACATGGCAAAGTAATGGGAAAAGCTAGGGGTTTAAATACCCCTCTCTAGGCTATGATTGGTCAGAGGGCGACCTCTGACCCCAAAACGTGCGTGTGCGTTGATGTCGTGACGTCACGCACACGTTGGTATAATTTTCGGGGGCGGAGCTACTCTTAGGCGCGACCACGTGGTCGGCGCCATGTTTGATTCGGGCGTGATGCCCGGAAGAACGGAAGGAGCGGTTCCCGGCTCGCCGACGAGCAGGTAAGCTCGTGTTTCGGCGTGGCCGTGCCGGTCGGGCACGGCCGTGAGGCTCGGCGGGTCGGTGACCGCAACAGTACCCCCCACTCGAGGACCGCGCACCGGGCGGGAAGGACCCGGCTTAAGAGGAAAGCGGTTGTGAAATGACCGGATAAGACGGGGCGCATGGACCCGGTCAGCAGGAACCCAACAACGTTCCTCGGGACCATAACCCTTCCAGTCAACGAGATAGGACAAGACACCTCTGGATAATTTGGAGTCCATGATAGAACGGACTTCGTATTCTTCTTGATCACCCACTACCAAGGGCGGAGGAGGAGTGGATAACCTGGTGTAGCGATTGCAAGTAAGGGGCTTGAGCAGAGACACATGGAAAGTATTTGCAATTCTCATATGAGCCGGAAGTGCCAAAGAATAGGTCACTGGATTAATACGTTGGGTAACTCGAAAGGGACCTATGTACCGAGGGGCAAATTTCATGGACGGGACCTTAAGCTTGATATGTTTTGTGGAGAGCCACACCCTGTCACCTGTAAGATATACAGGATCAGCGCCCCGTTTTTTGTCAGCTTGGGCCTTTGCTCGTAATGAAGCTTTCTGCAGAGCTGAATGGACGGAATCCCAGGTATCATGAATTGATTCCAAATGGGTGTTCAAGGCAGGAATTTCCGTGTCTGAGAATTCAGAAGGAAAAACAGCGGGGTGATAACCCTGATTTACAAAGAATGGACTATGATTAGAAGATTCATGAGTGGCGTTGTTCCTGGCGAACTCAGCCATGGGTAAGAGCTCACACCAGTTAGACTGATTGGCATTTATAAAGCAACGTAAATAGGCTTCTAGAGACTGATTCGCCCTCTCTGCTGCTCCATTAGTTTGAGGGTGATACGCCGACGAAAAGGAGAGTTCAATGCCTAATTGCTTACAAAAGGAACGCCAAAACCTAGAAACAAACTGGGTACCTCTGTCAGATACTATGCTTTTAGGTACACAGTGCAACTGAAAGATCTCTCTCAAGAATATTTGAACTAGATCTTGAGCAGATGGTAATTTTTTAAGGGGGACAAAATGTGCCATCTTTGTGAACCTATCGATAACCATAAGGACTGTATTAAACCCGTTTGAACTGGGTAGATCCACAATGAAATCCATGGCTAAGTGGGTCCAAGGAGCACTGGGTATGGGCAGTGGTTGTAAGAGTCCAGGAGGCGATCTAGGAGGAACTTTAGAAACGGCACATATTTGACATGCCCCAACATATTCTTTGATATCGTTTCTAAGAGCAGGCCACCAAAACCTCCGGGAGATGGCAGAGAGGGTTTTATGGACTCCAGGATGGCTGTGAGGTTGTCATGGAACAAATCTAGTACCTTCTTTCGAAACTGAGGTGACACATACAGTTTGTCCGGAGGTTTTCCCACAGGTGCCTGAGTTTGATCTGCTATTATGGCACAGAAGAGTGGAGAAGACACTTCGGTAACTGTAGTAGCAATGAGGCATTCAGGAGGTATAATAGGATATATCACCTGTTCCGGAGCTTCATCTGTCTCAAACTGCCTAGAAAGTGCATCTGCCTTGGTGTTTTTAGTACCAGGCCTGTACGTAATTATGAAATTGAATCGGGAGAGGAACAATGACCATCTAGCCTGACGAGAGGACAGTCTCTTAGCGTCCCCAATATAAGCCAAATTCTTATGATCAGTAAAGATCAAAAGTGGCTCTTTGGAACCTTCCAAGAGATGCCTCCATTCCTTAAGGGCAAGTACAATGGCCAAAAGTTCCCTATTCCCTATGTCATAATTCTTCTCTGCAGGTGTGAGTTTGCGAGAGTAAAATCCACAAGGATGTAAAGGTGTATCAGGACTTTCTCTTTGAGACAGAATGGCTCCAACTCCTGTCTCTGATGCATCCACCTCTAGGATAAATGGTTTGGTTGGATCAGGATGGGTCAGGACAGGTGCTGAGGAAAATAAAGATTTTAACAGTTCAAATGCCTCTCTTGCTTCTTTGGGCCAAGATGTACAATTTGCTCCTTTTTTGGTTAAATTGGTTATAGGGGAAATCACGGAGGAAAAACCCTTTATGAATTTGCGGTAGTAATTCGCAAAACCTATAAAGCGTTGAGTGGCTTTAAGGCCCTTGGGGAATGGCCACTGTAAGACTGCCTCCAGTTTACGGGGATCCATCTGGAAACCAGACGGAGATATAACGTATCCAAGGAATTGTATCTCCATTTGGTCAAACTGGCATTTTTCCAGTTTACAGTAAAGGCCGTTCTGTAACAGGGTTTTCAGTACAATTCTCACATGTTCGTGATGTGTCTCTAGGTCTGGGGAATAGATGAGAATGTCGTCCAAGTACACTAGAACGAACATGTGAAGGTACTCTCTTAGGACATCGTTAATAAAATCCTGGAATACCGCTGGAGCGTTACATAATCCAAACGTCATAACCAGGTATTCGTAATTTCCCATTCTGGTGTTAAATGCGGTCATCCATTCGTGACCGTCCTTAATCCTGACTAGATTGTATGCGCTTCGGAGATCGAGCTTGGTAAAGACTCGAGCTCCCCTCAATCTGTCAAACAGCTCTGATATAAGGGGAATAGGGTAGGCATTTTTTATGGTAATCCTATTCAAACCCCTATAATCAATACAAGGGCGTAGGTCTCCTTCTTTTTTAGAGACAAAGAAGAATCCAGCCCCGGCTGGTGAGGAGGACCTACGGATATGACCCTTTCTGAGAGCATCTTTAATATATTCCTCCAAACAAAGATTTTCCTGGGGGGACAAGGCATAGACTCCTCCCTTGGGAGGCATAGTCCCTGGTAATAAGTTTATGGTACAGTCATAAGGTCTATGAGGAGGTAACCCTTCTGACTGGACCTTGTTAAATACCTCTTTCAAATCCATATACTGCGGTGGAATTTGTGTGGTCAAGGGAGGTGCAACAGGAACATTAATGGTACCAATAGGTTGTGGGATTTGCTTAAAGCAAACACCTTTGCCTCTCTCACCCCAACTCACAATCTCTCCTTCAATCCAATCCAAACGTGGATTGTGTTTCAGGAGCCAAGGGAAACCGAGTATTATCGGAACTGTAGGTGAAGATATGATTTGAAAGGTAATTTCTTCAGAGTGGAGAATACCCACTGAAACAGTGATTGGCAGAGTTTCGTGTGTGATGAAAGGCTGGGTAAGAGGCCTTCCATCAATGGCCTCGACTGCTATCGGTTTCTCTTTATGTCTTAAGGGCAGGAGATGTTTTGCAGAGAATTCTTTGTCTAGGAAATTCTCCGCTGCCCCAGAGTCAATCATAGCCTCACACTGAACAGTAGTGTTCTTGAAAGATAAGGTTACTTTGACAAGTTCAAGTATGTCTTTCTACTTTGACAAGGAAACGGTTCTTAGTCAATTTAGGGGACATATACATCACACCTAAGGTCGGTCCCCGTACGTGCCTTAGGTGTGCAAGTTTTCCGGCCGAACCGGGCATGACGATCTTAGATGTCCCTTCTTGCCACAATACATACATAACCCCTCGTTACGTCTGTGTTATCTCTCTGCTTCAGTTCAGAGTTTAGCGCTACCCAATTGCATGGGTTCAGGTTCTGGAAGAGGAGTTTGGCTACTCACCACTGGGTTAGAGAAACGAGGAGCTATGGACAAATTAGAACGTCTGTTACGTTGTTTGTTTTTCTCTCTCTCTCTGAGCCGGTTATCAATGTCTATCATGTAGGCAATAAACTCATTAAGATTAACTGGAAGGTCTCTAGCTGCAGTCTCATCTTGTATACTCTCAGCTAGACCTTCAGAGAAAGCAGCCATCCGGACCACTATTGGTCCAATCAACCTCAGACGCTAATGTCCTGAACTCTATTGCATAATCGGCTACAGAACGACTGCCTTGCTTGATTCTCATAAGGGCTTTGGCAGCGTTCTTCTCCCTGCCTTTAGGTTCAAACGTAGCCTTAAAGGCCGTAAGAAAAGTACTGTAATCACGGGCTACTGCGTCACCACTTTCCCATAAGGGGTTAGCCCAGGTCAAGGCTTTTCCAGTTAATTGGTTCATCAGATAGCCTATTTTTGATCTATCTGTTGGGAATGAACCTGGGGAGGCCTCAAAGTGGTATTCAATTTGGTTTAAAAAACCTCTGAATTCCTTAGAATCACCTCCATAGCGAGGGGGCGGTGACAAGGTTATGGACGGTGGTTTATGTGGTACGGGAACCACTACAGGTGGCGGAACCACAGGTGGTACCGGAGGGACCTCTAAATAGGCAGTCCTCTGGAGCAAGGTCTGAAATGCCTGGGCAAATTGGTCTAACCTGTGGTCCATATCCTCCACCCTACTCTCACAGGCGATCATATGCTTGCATAGTTCTGCAGGATCCATGGCCATGTCGTAATGTCACGACTAGTAATGTGGTCCAGCACGCAGAAACTATGTAAACATATACATAGGTAAGAAAAGGAAAATAACAGGATAGAGCGTAAACCGGACCTTAGAATGGCCGGACTAATACGCTAGAGACAGAGAATGGTCAAAGGGAAAGCCGAGGTCAAGGAAGCCAGAAAATACTCAATACCGATAAAACAAGCCAAGTCAGGGAAACCAGAGATCAGAATAACCAGGGAAACGCCAAGGATCAGGATACCAGGAAATCAGAATCACGAAAATAGCACTCTCAGGAAATCAGGAAACTGAAACCACGACATGGCAAAGTAATGGGAAAAGCTAGGGGTTTAAATACCCCTCTCTAGGCTATGATTGGTCAGAGGGCAACCTCTGACCCCAAAACGTGCGTGTGCGTTGACGTCGTGACGTCACGCACACGTTGGTATAATTTTCGGGGGCGGAGCTACTCTTAGGCGCGACCACGTGGTCGGCGCCATGTTTGATTCGGGCGTGATGCCCGGAAGAACGGAAGGAGCGGTTCCCGGCTCGCCGACGAGCAGGTAAGCTCGTGTTGTCGGCGTGGCCGTGCCGGTAGGGCACGGCCGTGAGGCTCGGCGGGCCGGTGACCGCAACAGCCCCTTTGTGTGTCTCTTTTTCCCCTTCCCCACTCCCTCTGTGTTTCAATCTCCCACAGCACCACTATGGGTCTCTTTCTCCCCACAGCCCCTCTGTGTGATTCTTTGTACCCCCAAACATACTATGTATATATATATATATATATATCCCCAAAACACTAATCTAGATTGTTATTTATTAGGGATCTCTAGGTTACAAAATGTTTTTTGTTTTTTGTTTTTTTTATAGTAGATTCCCTAACATGCTAATTTCCTACTGTCATGTACATGTGATTTTACAGAGCTGTTAGGATTAACTTTAGTAGTGAGTTAAATCAGATCTGTCATCAAAGCTAAACTTCATCTGGTTTGCTTCTATACGGCTCACTGTCTGACAAAAATGGTTGCATCCAAATACTAAGATCCAGCACAAGGAAGAAAAGATAATAAGTATAAATAAAGGCAACCAAGTAATTAATAATATACAGATTGCATTAGAAAAGAAAAAGGAAAAAAATTGACAGGGCTGTTTTAATATTGGGGCAAAAGGGACTTGCTCGAGGGCCACTCTCTCTCTCAAAAAACCTTCCCTTAGTTGATCTCCTGAGCTGTGTCCACTTTAAAGTGTCATGGGAAAAATGTAGTTCATACATTATGCTAGCTAAATCGATAGAAAATGTATAGATTTAACAAAAATAAATAAAAGAAAGACTCCACCCACACCTGCCAATTATTTCTCTGCACCCACTTCTATGCTGACGGCATGAGGCAATTGGCAAGATTGACTGACAGCTCTAAGTGATTGCAAATCAGGAGAACCCTGCTCCAGACAGAAGAATCCTCTATGCAAATACAGAAACCCACCTTTCCTCCCCAGATCTATCTTTTGTACTGGCAAAGTATAAAATACAAATGTATTGACTTGCCTGGTTTTGCTGGTGACACTCCTTTAGACCATAGGCTATAGGAGCTTTGCCAGAATAATTAGACGTAGCAAATGAGAAATTGTGCATTACGGCTTTGCCTGCACGCACACATGAAAAAAACAGGACCTGAAGCATTGCTGTTACAACAGGTAGGCAGGATTATAACCAGATCTGAGTGACAGACACTGTAGACATTTCAACCCTGCATTGTTAACCGTTCTGCAGGCTGCAGGCAGTGGCGCTGGTGAAATTTTAAGATGGTGGGGCTCCAGACTTCTACCCCCAATAATTGTACTTCTCCATTTACAATAGAGATACTCATACAATACAGAGAGCTGAGCATAATACAGAGACGCTCATACAATAAAACAAGTTGGACAATACTTGGACACTGAGGAGATACTATAAAGTATCTCCTCAGTGTCCCCCAGGAGTCGGATGGCTGGGGGGAAATGGAGGCGCAGAGGGAGCTGTAATCTTCGTGCTCTTCCAGCATGGCTCCCTTGCGTGCCCTGTGGTGAGGCCAGGAGCCAAGTTATGACGTCACTCCGACTCCAGCATCACTAAACAGCGCACAAGGGAGCAGTGCTGGAAAAGCACATAGATTACACGAGCACCACACCGGACACCAAGGTAAAGGACCCACTCCAGCTCTCAAAAAGGTAGGGAGGCCTGGTGAACAAATTGAGATAAAAATAAAATGTAATAATTTGTGAGTGTGTGTGTGAGAGAATGTATATGTGTCTGTCAGTGAGTGTATGTCTGTCAGTAAATGTGTCTCATTGTGTGTGTCTGTCAGTGTGTGTCAAAACAGTGAATGTGTCTGTCAGTGTGTGTCAAATCAGTGTGTATGTCAGTGAATGTGTGCGTGTCAGTTTCCCCATTGTGTAAATGTGTGTGTGTCAGTGTCCTCAGTGTGTAATCGTATGTGTGTGAGTGTCTGCTGTGTAAGTGCGTGTGTCAATGTCCTCTGTATGTAACTTTGTGTGTGTTTGTCAGTGAATGTGTGTGGATTGTTAATGTGTCTGTCAGTGTGTGTCAAATCAGTGTGAGTGTGTCTGTCGGTGAGTGTATCCTCTGTGTGTAAGTGTCTGTGTCAGTTTCCTCTGTGGGTAAATGTGTGTGTGTCAGTGTCCTCTGTGTGTAAATGTGTGTGTTTCAGTGTCCATTGTGTGTAAATAAGCTTGTGGCATTGTCCAGGAGATGCTGCTATTGTGCTTTCCCTGTGCTGCTTCCATGATGACTTCTTGCTTCTCTCTCCTGTGGGCAGGGCTGCCATCAGAAATTTTGGGGCCCCTAACACAGCTCAAGGTTCCGGCACCCCTTCAAGCCCGCCTCCAAATCCCGCCAACAGGAATAAACACATACAAATAGATACAAATACTGAAACAGACATACACACATGCATAGGGAGATACTGACACACACACATATACATGCAGACATACATACTGACAAACATACATATACATACACATACTGCATACTGATATATACATATATACATACATACATACACTGGCATACATACACTGGCATCCATACACTGGCATACATACATACATACACCGGCATACAAACATACACTGGCATACACACATACACTGGCATACACACATACACTGGCATACATACATACATACACTGGCATACATACACACACTGGGATACATACATAGGCATACATACATACATACACTGGTAAACTCTTATTTTAAAATTTGTGTTCTATTCCATCTCCCTCCCTATACTATCACTACTTAATTGATAACTATATCTCCCATCCTGATCTTCTGTTTTTGTTTTTCTTAAAGCTGGTATGATCATGTCATTTTATGTTCATTCCCTAAGACTCGTTGTTAATTGTTTGTTTAGCTAGTGTTACTACTCTCACTGATAATCTAGTAAATTTATGTTAATGGTTTATGACTTTCACCTATCTGATCCTTCCTATCTTTTTATCCTAAATGTTCTCTCCTTTTAGTTTTTCATCTCTAATTAATTACCTCAATAGCCCCATGTCTCCCCACCCATAATAGTGTGTTTTGTTTCTCGTACGGCCAACTCACGCTTGCAGGACTTCTCGCGGGCGGCTCCCTTCCTATGGAATAGCCTGCCTACCGCCATCAGACTTTCCCCTAGTCTTGCATCTTTTAAGAAGTGCCTTAAAACTCATCTCTTTAGGAAAGCATATGGCCTCCAAGACTAACCCTTACCTCACATACCTGTCTCTTGCCCTCTCCTAAAGGGCAGTCCACCTTATTTGATTGCAAATTCCTGTCCTAATGTGTTTTACACCCACCTCCTATAGAATGTAAGCTCGATCGAGCAGGGTCCTCTTCAACCTATTGTTCCTGTAAGTTTATTTGTAATTGTCCTATCTATAGTTAAATCCCTTCTCATAATATTGTAAAGCGCTACGGAATCTGTTGGCGCTATATAAATTGCAATAATAATAATAATAATAATAATAATAATACATATACACACTGGCATACATACATAGGTATACATGAGGTGGTAGCTGTAATGAAAATATACCCCAACACGCAGGATTCAATTCAACCTTAGAATGGCCGGACTCGACGTATATGAGAGGAGTACAGAGTCAGGAGCGATCCGAGGTCAAGGTCACACAGAGACAGCGTAAACTAGGACTAGCCGGGGTCTGGTACACAGTAAACAGCAAGCCGGCAAACAGAACAGATAAGGATAAAGAGATAACGTAGTCAGAAACAAAGCCAAGGTCAAGTATGAAGGAACACAACTGAACACAACAAGCGCTACAGGGAACTGAAACAGAAACCACGATAGGGCAAGGTACTAAGGGAAAAAGGTGAGTATATATACCTTAGCAATTAATTTGATTGGCCCCTGTCATATCCACGCCCCCAAAAGTTGAGTGTATGGGGAATGTGGCATGACAGGGGCCAATGGGAGACCTTTTCCAATTTAGGCTCCCACTGTTCCTTTAAGAGCATGCCCGAGACCCGCGGTGCGCTCTTAGAGTCAGGCGGGACACGTGACCGCTTCTCGTGGTCACTGCCCGCCTTTCTGTTACAGCGTCGGATGAGCCGCGCGCGGCTCTTGAAGCAGCAGGACCGCGCGCGGCTCGAACAGAGGACCCCGGCCGGCCCCTGGAAAGGGTAAGTACCGCTACAGTAGCCCAAAAACAGTTCCAAAGAATTGATCAGGCTGGCCGGTTGACTTTTGGGGGTTCCCGTGCGTACACTGATGAACGCAACCCCTGGCTTTTAAGAAATTAATGATTCCCTTGTTCAGTGGTTTCTTACTCCTGAACGCCGTTCTCCTAGCTTGTCGGCAAGTCAAACGGGCAGGGGTACAGGTTTCAGCGGGGTTCGCGAGCTTGCGTAGCTGAATCAGAGATCCATGCCATCGACGACCATGTACCGTTGCCCGAGTTCGGGAGACAAGATGGCTGCCGGTCCTGATAGCACATGTGTTCGTATATGCGAATGGCGACCACCCAGGGAAGCACTTGAGGTGATTGCTTGTTTTTGGTTAACAGCCAGGGATGGTCGGTGATTACGAGGTGTTAACATGGGGGACCACACATAGTCTGTTCGGTAACCGAACAGAAGGGAATGGATAGCCGGACACAAGGGAACAATTATTTGGTAGTGATTCCATTAAAATGCAGGGGGATATCAGATGAAACTAAATACAAATAAGGGAACATGTACAAGGAGTCCCATCTCCAGTGACAAACATGCAGACTTTAAAATGTATGGCCAACTCGTCAACCCGTGACAATGTTTACTAATGTTTACCAGCATCCTGAGCATATTTATACGCCTTATAAAAGAGCACAAAAATTACATTGAGATGAAGTGGTTTTGGTGCTATGCCATTATGTTACTCTCACACAATGAAATAGGATGTCTTTGTGTTTCAGGATATTTGCCAGAGGTCACCAACAAAATTTAACCCAATATATCCCAAATACATTTAGCCGTGTGGGTTTATCATGACATGTATACCTTAATGCACCTAGGAGTTTCGAGGGTACTTGTCCGTGCTCACACTGGGATTCTGGCCAGAAATCATTCAGCAGCTGCTGCTTCCTGTTATTTATGGCTCCAGATGCTATTCTATTCTCCCCAGCAAGTGAAAGGGAAGTGATGGAATAGTGATAGGGGAGAACACGATGATGTTCGTTACTGTGTTAAAGGGATACTCCAACGTCTATTGCCACTTCTGCTTTTTGAAGTGTTCATGGAGGAAGGAATCTGCTTGCCGGCTCAGAGCATGCGCATGTGCTCTGAGATGGCTTGAAGGAACTCTAGTTTCAGAATGCAAAGTTGTATTTCTAACACTAAAGTGTCCCTATGCCCCCGCGGTCCAACCCAGCCCCCACCTTCCCCCATCAATGTAAAGGGTTAAATAAATGGAATCCATCCTAACTTGTGGCTATTCATATATTACATATTAACCTTTATTTTGCTTCTGTGCAGACTATGCAGAGACCTTCCCTAGTATTGAAAAACATAATAATTAATTATTAGAGAGATTAGGCACTTACGTTAACTCTTTGGAAAATATGTAAAAATAATAACATATATATAAATTTCTTTATTTATTTATTTATTTATTTTAGCCTTTAGAGGAAAACCATACATGTATGGTGCAGAATGAATCTCCTTTGATAAGAAAAGGCTTAATTTGTTTTGCATTCATTGTTGAAGGAGTCAATTATCTTCCTGGGATCACCGAGCTCTTGTGTGGGTGGTTGGTTGTGGGAGATAGTACATAAGTACAGTATTTCTTATCTCGGAGTGTACTTGTTTCCAGTATATTATAGTTATGTTGCAGACCGTGTTTCCTATCTTCAACTAAACATCCTCATCTCCCCACACTCTGAGCTTTTGGTTTCTCTTGGTCACTAGGTAATTTCCTGTCACTGTGCAGTGATAATACACAGCAGTGGACAGGCAAATGGTCGTGACAGGCAGCTCTGTTTCATCAATAGCAAGCGTGCCCACTTTTTTTTTTTTTAATTCTTTATTTTTGTAGTGCTTAGAGTTACATACATGCCTATATTGCCACGACAGCAGATACAAGCCGCTGAGATATCACAAAATAAACAATATCATGGCATTAAATGACAGCACGTTTTTGAAATTAATATAGGAATAGTAAATGAACAGTGCATGTGTGATACATAAACAGTTAATAGCATAGATTAGTTATATGCACTCTATTTGAGTCAAGTTTTGTTATCTTCATGTGTGGCTAAGATCTAAGTTTAACCAAAGTAGGACCTATTGTAAGTTTGCATGCTTGTGTGTGGGTGATTAGTTAGGAGCCACTTTTGGTGTTAGCATCCCCTAGAGCTTATTCTACTAGCATTCTATTGGTGGCAGCAGGGTTAAGATGCCGTTCGAGGGCCAGATGTATGTTGCTGAATATGAGGGTTAGGATGATCTGCTTAGTTTAAAAATAGCTATGGCCGTCACCCAGAGATTCGTTATGCTATATACATTCCACATAGGGGGTAGTTTTGAGTTATGTGTAACGCGTTAAGTGTACATTATGTTAAACATATGGATACGCATTAAGCTATACTTGCTGTGTTTCAGGGTGTTATGGAGGGCTAGTAGTGCCCTTATTTACAATCCTGCATTGCGTCTAGCCGATACCCCGCCGGGTTGACACAGAGTCCAGTCGTGAAAGTGCCAGTATTGAGCCCTTCTGGCTGTTGCTGCGAGGACCTGTGTGAGGTGCGATGAAAGAAGATGCGTCTAGTGAGGTCTGTTGGGGCCCCTTCAGCGGCATCTGGGTTCGGTGCAGTGAGGGATGGTGATCTCCGACCGGCTTCATGGCTGCTGTCGGTGAGGTGTTGAGCTTAAGGGGGTCCTGTCGTGATGTACGGTGCGGCAGCCTGGATTTCCTTTTTGGCGGGAAAGGCCTCCTTCTATGGCACCGTCTCTGAGCTCCTTTCGGCGGTATGGCTGCTCTTCTGTGGGTGGCCTGTGCAATCATTTCTGTGTGTGAGTATGCCTCCATCTTCGCTTGCCTCTCCCTGCTCGCCATTTTTGCCCAAAAGGCATCGAATATAGCGTTAAGTCTTGATAGAGTGTCGGCTCCCTTGTTGCTGCATTTGGCGGTGCATGTGGCGGCCGCCATTGTGTGGGCCTCTGCTTTGGTAGGTTGCTTGTTTGGCCCCGCTGCCTGTAGCTTCTCTAGCCCAGTTGCTTTCGAGAGTGGACCAGGATCACCCCTACTGGTCCTGGGGGTGTTGGAGATCCGTGGCTTCGGTGTGTGGGTGAAGAGAGCGGCCGTCTCTCCCCAGCTCCGTCCACCGCAGGCTGCAGTTTGCTGACTCTTGTGCCCGATCATGGAGTTTTGTCGCTTCGGGTATCAGATGGATTCCCGGGGTGCCCCTGGCGTGGGTGGCGTACCCCGGCATAATTTCAGGCTTATTGTCGTAGATTATTTCTATATATTTGCCAAGTGTAGAGGGAGCCCATCGAACTTGCGACCGCTCCGTTTGCTGGTCAGGCTCCGCCCCAGCGTGCCCACTTTTAACACTTATTTGAAAAACCACTTTGGTAAATCTCCCCCTTGGAATCATCTAGTAAACAGAGGGAACTCTGGAGGTTTAAGAGTCATTTATGTATTTACAGTGTATCTCCCAAAAGCAGTAAGACATCACCAAATATTCTCATTTTAAACGTTTAGACGTCAGTATAGTTTAAAAAATAGTGCTGACGTACATGCGCGTCAGGCCTCACTTGCAGTAGGAATCCCTCAATACAGACAGATACTGTTATTGAGTGAATTCTTAACTTTCTGCGCTACAGATATCAGAAAAATCCTTCTTTATGCTTACAGAACCGAACAATAAAACAGATTTAAAAGTATATCATTATCTATAGGTATACATGACTCCTTATATCTCCCCTACAATTGGAAAGAAATCATCTGTCTTGTGCTTTGAGCCATATCACTACTAAAAAGTACTGTCTGGCCTGACTCATGCTATCCTTACTCATTATTAGCTGTATTATATGTTTCAGCTTGAACCTCTCAGCTTCTCATAAAAAAAGTGCATTCTTGCTTCCTTGGCTGGAGTTTCACCAGGATATTTTTCTTTGGAATCTGGCCAAGGATCTAAAATAGTGAGGAGATGTAACAGTCGGGTTCTCGACTATGAAACAGGAAGCTATTTCAATACGTAACGTAAAACAAGTCACACTGTATCCGAGTGTCCCCAGGAAACCAGATCTTCTGATAACTGAGAATTATTATAACCAATCGTATAGAATTTATATACAGTGTTAACCACTATATTGTCATTTTACAGACTTATTGCGGAGATAAACATGACTCAAAAAGTAAAGTGATGCAGAATATGCGGTTGCTATAAAAATCATAAGCATAATAAGGCTAATCTTATGTTTGATCGGTGTTTATACACAGATAGGACTAATATGCACTGTGTTTTCCTATACATTATCTACATGTTGAGTGACAGAACACAAAAAGTGCTTCCCTGTCTATGCTACCGGAAGGAAATCAATGAATAACTAATGGGAAATCTCTGTGATTAGTTAACTGATTTCTATACTGTGGGTTTCAATCCTGTATACTACAGGCCAGCCCTTTTCATATGCTGTACATCAGCATTTGACATTTGACATTTAAAGGTTTCTAGGACACCCTTATGAATCCGGCAAACCTAGGTAAAGTTGAATTTTTATATTTTCGATATGTCTGTATGGAAAAAATAATAGAATATCCCCTTAGTAGACCAAATTCAAAAAGACTAATTTACTCTGTTAATTCTTCTTCTTTTTTTTTTAGCTGGACTTATTTCCTGTCAATCGAGAGTAGAATAATGTTTAGTTATAAGTTTATATGTGAGTGCCAGCAAGTGGAAAATGTTATTATGTGTCTCCTCAATATTGCTACATGCTCTGACTGAATCATTTTAGGAAATTCACAGGATGTGATGTATTGCCCTAAGCAGCTCAGAGAATTTTAATAAAAGGAACACTCCAAACATACCCCCCAACATTGGCGTCCCAAGAGGCGGGACGCCGGTGGGAGGGGAGTAAAGGGGGCAGACCAGTAACACAATTGTGTCACTGGTTCTGCCCAAAATGGCAGACCCATCTGGAATGGTGGTAGGTTTGCCCAACTTACTAGCAGGTCAACTGGGCATGAATGTATGCCAGGCTATCTGCCGATGTATCAGGCCAGCTTATAGAGGGCACGGTTTCTGTGCTGTCTGCAGGATCCTAGTGCTGTGCGAGAGTGTTTAATGATGCGCTTGCGCCACACGTTTTGGACACCAGGGAACAAAGTCGGGGCGGTGGTATAGGACCCAAAAGTTGCCATAACCCAATCACTGTAACCACTACAGAGGGCTCTGGCGGATATAGCTAGAGGAGTGCCCTGGCACACCTACATTGTAAATAGACCATTTAGTAACAGTTTTACCAGGTTCCGTACCACAGTTCCTCTATGCAAACTTGAATTATTGAGCCAAGGCCGGGGGTGCAGAGATTACACTCTCAGCCACTGTACTTCAGGGCTTAGTCCAGGAATGCTAAATGAAGTTCCAATGAACGAATTACCGTCTCTCTTACCGGTAGAGAGGAGGTGTGGATTGGCGCCCATTGAACCCTTGCAAAGATTCCTTACATTGACGGGGGCACCAGGGCATCCCTGACACCAAAACTCATACTGGCAAAGAGTGTTTCAAGGGCAACCTATGTGTCAAACTGCTCTTCGGTATAACTGAAGCAACTGTAGGTTTTTACAACTCAGTTGTCATTTAACAACAATTCATGGTTTAGTGATATCCTGTTTATACAGAACTAGCTAGTACCACCTACATCTTGTGGGTAGGATTGTTATTACGCTTTTCTCTTTTATGAAATTATTAAACAATTATTTAAAAACATAAAAGTAAAACAAAAAACATAAAAGCTATGTTCCGTCCAATTTTTAAACACAGTAACTGCATTTGTTAAAAAAAAATAAAAAATCCACAAGGATCAATGTGCAATAAATGAGAAAGTGACTCTAAAGACAACTCATGCACCTTTATGATGGCTCTGTGTGGTAGAACAGAAACCCAGACTGAAAATGAGGTTCTCCGCAGCGGTGACACAGCACGGAAACCACAAGCTGACTTTTTCAGTAGGCGCTGTATGAAAAAAGGTTATATAGGAAATATATAATGCATTCATCTTTAGTGTAACCTTGTGTAAGCAGGGTACTTGTCATTTCTTCCCTAAATTAATATTTACTGAAGAGTATTTTTTTTCTCATTGTACATTTCTCCATTAAATGTTTGGTGCCTTATAAATAAAATTAATTATAATTGGTGTTAAAGGACTACATACACTTCTTGCAATGTGTACACATAGACTAGCTAGTCAGACCATCGTATAGTGTCCCTTTAAATACATAATAAGACCCAATTGTTTTCCTACCAGCCCCACACAAGAGTATTGTCAAAAAACATCCTCTCATATGTGTACAGAGATAATGTAATTTCAGAATTGGTTCATTTAATTACTATTATCCTCAATCTCTTCCTTGCTCTGCTCACATTTCGCTCTTTAATAAATGATCTCTTAGGAATTAAAGGGACATGCATCACGTAACATTTTTTTTAAACCAGCAAGTAAACACTTTTTTTTTTATATATTCTTTATTTTTGCAGTGCGTGAGTTGATAACAATCAGTTGAGAGGTACCCCAAAGGCAATCCTCCAACATAATGTCATATGAACATAGAGGTACATGTGAAAACAAGCACATTTTTATATTTGAAGATTCTCGTTGTAGTTGTAGCAGGTTAAGATTAACACCGTATTTTGTGTTATCTAGCAAATTATTAGTTAAGCGTTTACATGGCAATAGTAAGTACCGTAGATTGAAACTAGCTTGGTTCCGGTCTAAACATACTTTCTGATTTAAGTACAGGCTTAAGTCATGCTCATTCGTCATGTAAGGTATAGAGATGCCAGTTAAACATTTTCAAGTAGAGATGCAAATAATTGCGAGTCTGGCATATAATCATTAATGACATGCTAGGCTGTATATGCATACAATCTAAGATACTTCGTTGAAGATTTTACTCATGAGTAAACATGTAAAAAGTTCAACAGATAGAAGATCGCTGGAGATACAACAGGTATAAATGTAAGTTATGCTATGTTAAGCAGTAACATTGAGGGTGGTGCTGCATAAGATGGAGATAACGGCAGTATAACCTAATATATCTTGCCACGGTTGTGAAGTATCTGACCAGCATATGGCATTTATAAATCTACACTGGTTGACACTATTACACAGAGGTGTCACTGGTTGCCATTATTATACATTGGTAAGATAGCACTAGTTGAGCGAACACGTGAGAGAAAAACCTGTTGCTAGGATGAAACACGCTATAACTGTCACTTTTAGCCAGCATGAAACATAGGCAAGATACCATTGCTTGATATGGCCCTAGTTCCCTGTGGCTGAAAGGTTGCGTTGTGGTGACAAGTCAGCCTATACCTGACAGGGGTAGACCTGACAGCCGGGGGGGGGGGGGGAGGTGAGTAACATAAAATAAACTAGGGGAAATTAAAGTGAATAACATCATCAATCTCCCTTTATAGGATTGCCCTGTAGCACAACTGAGCATTACTAAGTGCCGAATCGCTAAGAACATGGGTAGTCAGTGAGGTCATGTTGGTCGCAGATAAATGGTAAGGGCTTATAGTCCGCGTGGGGCATGCAGGAGGCATCCAAGTCCAGGTGCTTCGGTATTTAACAGGGTTCGGAGCAGTCCAGGTTAGGGATGCCTGGCGTGCCGGTGCCGCTTCTGGGGCCGGGTCCAGCGTTATCTCTTGGGGTATGGTGCCCCGCGGTCTGTGGTGTTGCCTCGTTTGTTGTGTATAACCGGTTCTTGCTGCGCTGGAGGCTGCGGTGTTGGGCAGGTGAGGTATCGGGTTGCGTCGTTTGCTGTGTAATCCCGGGCGTTTTGGTTTGCAGGTGTAAGCGTGCGCCCATCCAGCCTGCCGCCATTTTCCATCTCTGGGCCCGCTGGTGCCTGTATTGTCGGACAGCCATTTTGGATGCACTTGGTGTCTGCTGATAATAGCTGCGGCGTGCTGCAGGCCGTATCCACTTGGTTACCAGTGCCTCTGCTTGGCGGTGGGTCGCTCCTCTGCTCACCAGGGTGTCCCTGAAGCTTGTGCATAGGCTGTCGAATTTCTCAATTGCAGACCTGGGTGGCTGGATGGTCTGCGCTTTGTGTGAGTGCTGGGCGGCCATCTTGGCTTTGCCCCGCGGGTCAGAAACCCCAATTTGGCTTGTGGCTAGGTCTCCTACCTGGCCGTTGTGACTATTGAGGACCGGGATATCCCCCGCCGGTCAAGAGGGGGGGGGGTAGCTCGGAGGGTGGTCGCTTAAGGGCTTTCGTGCCGAGGAGAGCGGCCGCCTCTCCCCGGCTTCAGCCGCAGTAGGCCGCATCTGCATCTCTGCGTTCCTAGCTTTGATGGGCTCCGGGGTGGCAACGTTGGGTTCCGGAGGGTATCCCCGACGTGGGTGATGTACCCTTAGGTAACTGTGTGCTGGGCAGCCACTGATTTTGCCCCGGTTTGTGCCCTCTCGGCGGGAGCTCGTGGCAGATGCGTCCGCACGGCTCGCAGGTCAGGCTCCGCCCCCGCAAGTAAACACTTTAACAAATATACAAACCAAAGTAAAGCAAGAAAATGTTTGAAAGGTATGTATGTTTATAAACTTACCATAAACGTTGTCAGCGGGCATCATTTGGCACACCTCTTAGCTAGGGTAGTTTCTTCAGCCTCCCCATTCCCATCTCTCGGTTTTACCCGCCCACCTTCCAAGAGTTCTTCCAACTGTACATGTGTAAATCTGTCAGGTATTTCCAATGCACTCTTCCAACATTCCTAGGGATAGGACAATGATTGGTTAGATCAGTCCCCACCCCCCTTACACCCCTCCTAGTGTGTGTGAAAAGCAGAGTGAAGCTATTGCCTTATAGAAAACTAAAACGTTTGAATGACACAGTTGTCTCAAAGCGATGCATCCTTTTAAGAATGTGCTGTAGTGAAAAGCTCTAAATCAGACAAAAAAAAGGTGATTCATTACCTCACAATTTTATAAAAATTATTACATATTTTGAGCATTCTGTTAAAGGGACACTACCGGCGCCCAGACCACTTTATCTCATTGAAACGGTCTGGGTGCACTGTCCCTGTCTCCCCTTAGTCCTGCAATGTAAAACATTGCGATTTTAATGTTTACATTGCTTCTAGCGGCTATCTACCAGCTCTGCATGAAGACAACCAGCGTTTAGGAAAACCCCATAGGAAAGCATTGAGGGTTTCTTGTTTGACTGAGTCCTGGCAAAGTTTGGCTGCTGCTATCCGAGGAACATAGGAGGTATAACAGAATGTAATATCAGAGAAAGACAATGCCACTTTAATCTAACCATTAGTGATAGACTCTAATCTAGTGTAGCTCACTGCAAACCATTGCACCAAGGGTTCCAAGAAATAATTATATCTTCACTACCTCCAAATTATGCAAAACACAGCAACCAGACTAAATAACCTTCTCCTTTCATGTCAGAGCACCTGTTCCCCTTTCTCTTCGCTGACTATGGCAAACTATTTTTAGATAAACTCTAAACATTTAGGGTCAATACCACCTGAAATAGCACTGTCAGCCTACATAATAACTCGGATACGTCGGGAAGAAAGACAATTTTTTTTTTTTTTTTTTTTTAAAGCCCAGAGTGCTCACAAAATCATAGTCCACTACACTTTTCTATCTTGCCCTTACACTTCAAATCTATTGTTCCATTTGCCAGAGAGATCCCACTAAAACGTTCAGGAATAAGGCTCTGGATGTGAGTTCACGGACTGTGCGTCTGTCGGGAATTAATAGCTTGAGATTCCTCTTTCATACACTTTATTTATAATTGATCTAGCCAATATCGCATTACACGTAAGACAGTTGAGTTCCACATGGAAACTATAATAATGACAATTTTTATTGTCTATTATCTGTGGATTTTTCATAGCGGCGTTGTTTTTAGTTTATTTTTATTTTTTAAATCCATTTATTTAATAACCTCATGCATGTACTATGCAAAAAGGCCCAAGAGCTTACAATCATGTTCGCCAGTCATTAAAAAACCCATGTGCAGCCAGTCGATGTGCGTGTAAAGGAATACGCACAGGGACATCGTGATTTCAGCCATCTCTTGTGGTGGTCCACGGACAGTCTATTTTGTATTCTTAAAAATTTAGTGACACAGCTAAGAGACAGGTCCTGGTACACGAGGCCGAGGAAGATGGCAGTCAATGCCAAAATCCCCTCTCCCAATGTTAACTTTGGTCTCGCGATTAATTTACACTATTTTTTTACACGTTTACAATTAAAAGGCAACAAAGTTCTGAAAGTGAAGTGTGGAGAGGTTTAGGGGCCTATTCTCAATAAATTATGGTTTAAAACAGATTGTATTACATAGTCACAGCCTTTTCTTTATTTAACTTGACTTATTGAGTGTATTACATGTATTACTGATTATACAGCACTGTTATACTATATAGGAGACATGACATCACACTGTATTAGTAAGCCCAGTCTCAGTGAGCCCAGCTAGGGGCACAGCTGGAGGCCATTTCCCTGACCCTCGCCCTCAATAAGCAAAGTTCCCTCCCTGGTGTCCAGCCTCTCCCGCCTGACGTCACGGGCCTGGAATTCGCTTCCCGTGCTGAGACACAGAGAGAGACAGAGCAGTTAGGAGGGGGCGCGCGCTCACGCCATCTGAGGGAAAGAAAGAAAGGAAGGGAGGGAGAGCGAGCGAGCGGGGAGGGCGCGCGCGTGTCGAGGAGTCACGTGTCCGCCCGCCCGTGCGCGCGCTGCCTGGCTGGCTGCTTCTCGCGCAGACCGTTAGCCTCTCATTCCGGCCCCGGCTGTCTGAGGGACCGGAGGGCCACAGCTCCATCCTCCGCAGGACTGATTCACTGACTGACTGACCGGCAGGCCGGATACACGCCGCACAGATACCGTTGTGAGCGCTGAGTGGAGCTGTCGGGGGGGCGGTGGAGTCGCTATTGCTAAGGTGAGTGCTATGATCCGAGGATTCTTCTCCTCTCATGTGTTTTGGTGTCCTTACCCAGCATGCCATGGGGCAGGAGGTGGGGGGTGCTGGAATCTGGGGTGGCTGTTTGGTCACTCAGCTGCTGGCCATGTTACTGCTCAAGCCTGGCTATTTGGATCTCTTCTCATTGTGGACTACAATGCTCATCATCCTCAGCCATGCCCTGGGACTCGCTGGAGGATGGTGAGATTTTATGGCCAGCTGTTGGCACTCCCATATTGCCCACAATGCTTGGCAACAATAACTTTCATCCATGTTCTTGTCAACTTTAATGCCCAACTCTCTCAGGCAACCAATCGTCTGTATGAGGATCGTAGGCATCAGAGTGCTCAGTAACCAGTATGGGGATTTGGCCATCACTGCTCTGATTTATTATCCCATGTGTTTTGGTTACAGGGAGCAAAGCATCATGGGATTTGTAGTCCTGCGGCTGCTTGTGAAGGGGGTCCTACCTCGTGGCCTTGATTTATTCTCTTTTATAGCAGTAATAACCTTTTATTGTCAGGGCTCTGGTGTTTAAAAGGTTACAGACTGCATGGCCTGATTGGCATTTTTACATGGAAGGTCATCTGGGCCCTTACCATGGTTCCCTGCTAGGAGTTATACCAGATTTTATATCATGGGGTACATCCACCCCCCTCCCAAGAGTCCTGATATTAAATGCTCAGTACTGAGTGTGCCCTGTGTGAGTATACATTTATCATATACTGTGTAGCCCTTTGTATTATCACCCTCTTACAGTAGGGAGTATCCCTGCAGGAATTTGCAGTGGGAGGGAGGCTGCACATTTCCTGGGAGTGGTAACAGAAGGGAGGAGAAGGGGGGGGGAGCAGTTTTGCAGGGCCTTGGGTAATGTTTATTTTTAACATGGGATCACTACCCAAAAAAACACACATTTATTGCCTGTGATAATTACTACTGGCCAGACTCCGTATATTACATTTAATTACACTGTGGCTTTGATTTCTTTTTTTTCTTATTAGTTTGAGTGTCTTAGGCAACAACAGATGTGCACGCTTTGAAGTTTGTGCCATCCTGTCTCTACCCAGATTTGACTTGGGATTTTAGTGTAATGATTTTTTAAGTTTGCACATTATAATGGCAAACCTTCTGACAGTTACTAAATCACTTATTAGTAGTATTTATAATGCGCCAACAAATCCACAAGGTTATAATAAATAAATATATATATATATATATATATATATATATATTCTTACTGTAACAGGCATTATCCGTATCTTTAATTATTGATTACATTGATTTCGTAACCTAAAAAGGCATTCTCCTATTTATGGTATTGATATTTTCCAGCTTGCTATTGGTTAGCTCCCAGGCCTGTGCTTCCGAACCTGATGTGTCAGCACATGCCTGCAGTTTTTTTTGTCCCTCAGGGTTTATTTTTCTTCGTTCTTTTGTTATCTGCATGAAAGATCCCAAGCAAGAAATAGTTGTTTTATTTGAACTTTTTGAAGCAAGTGTGACACTAAAATGCCAGTTATTAGTCTATTTACTTTATCTGTTTTAGTTTAGCTGTGCTGACAGAAGTTTTATTTCCACTTTTTCTAATTGCTCTTCTAGTATCATGATGATCAGGCCTGACACATCTTAATGTAGTGGTTCTGGTGCACATATGCTGTCACTTTTCTTTGGAAATGCAAACCATTTTAGAAAAACTGCAGTGTTTACATTTTGTCTAAAGCGGTCAGACAGCAGCTTGAGGCACTTCCTCCATATGTCCTTCGATATTCAAAGTTTTTACATTCAACTGTGTTTTATGAGAGAAGCATTAAAGGGATACTATAGTCACCAGAACAACTACAGCTTATGGAATTTGTTCTGGTGAGTAGAACAATTGCCTTCAGGCATTTTGCTGTAAACACTGTCTTTTCAGAGAAAAAGCAGTGTTTACATTACAGCCTAGTGATAACTTCACTGGCCACTCCTCAGATGGCTGTTAGAGACCCTTCCTGGGTCATGGCTGCCTAAAATGCATCCAAACATTCAGTGTCTCCTCCCTCTGCATGCAGACACTGAACTTTCCTCATAGAGGTTCATTGATTCAATTCATCTCTGTGCTGATTGACGTTTGAATCGTGCTGGCTCTGCACCTGATCTGCCTCTTTGTCAGTCAGCAGACTGCTTGTTTTTCTGGGGCAAACAGCATGCAGAGTTACAGCTTCAGGCTTGAATACAGTAAGATTTTGCTATATTTATGGAGGCATGAGGGGCACAGGGGGGCTAGATGGTGATTTTAACACTATAGGGTCAGGAATACATGTTTGTGTTCCTGACCGTATAGTGATCCTTTAACCCCTTAAGGACACATGACGTGTGACATGTCATGATTCCCTTTTATTCCAGATGGCGGGGTGGTTAGTAGTTTTTTTTTTTTTTTTTTTTTTCAGTGAGCAGCCACAGGCTGCTCACTGCTTACTAGACATGCCCCTACTCGCGGTATAGCGAGTAGGGGCATAATTTACTAATACTAAGTAATCTTTACTTAGTATTAGTAAAGTTGGCTGAAAGACCAATTTAGGTCTTTCAGCATTTTAGTAGATAGCTCCCTGATACTGTGAGAATTATGGAGTTATCTACTAAGCTTCTGCACGATGCAGCCACAGCACAAATAGGATCGGAGTTTCATTCATTCGAATGAAATTGCGATCCGAACAAAGTCCCGAATTGCATCCTAACACGAATGGAGAAACTCTTCTCATTCTGTTAGGATGCAATTCGGCAGTTTTGCCGGCGTTCTGTCTAAGTGACAGGACGTTCGGCAATACTGACAGGAAGCATCGTGGGAACAGGGAGGAAAGCTAGGGATCATGGGAAAATTGCTCTGACCAGTGGAAATGAAGCACACTTTGCTCCTCCGCTGGTCAGAGCTGGTCAAGCGGAGAAACCTCCGTAAGGCGAAGAGTCCCTACTTTGTCTTATGATTTTAAAGAAAACTAAAGAAGACAGGAAGAAACGGAGAACAGATCCTGAGAGAGGGGGAGAAGAGGAAGAGATTGAGGAAAGGTAAGTTCGGCATGACAGTGCCACTTTAAGTGCTGATTTACAGTACTAGTGCTGATAAGGAACACAAGTACTGTTGCAAGACCACGGTGCAAGGAGTTTTTACTGAAGGTACTTAAAGGACGTTAAAATGGCATTATCATGATTACCGTGTATACTCGAGTATAAGTCGACCCGACTATAAGTCGACCCCCTTAATTTTACCCCAAAAAACTGGAAAAACTTATCGACTCGAGTAGAAGACTTGGGTGGGAAATGCAGCAGCTACTGGTAAATTTCTAAAAAAAAAAGAAATAGATCCCAAAAAAATTACATTAATTGAATATTTATTTTGTTTATATAATGAATGGTGTGTGTGTGTGTGTGTGTGTGTGTGTGTGTGTGTCTGTGTCCTTGGTGAGGGGTGGGCATTTTTATTTTTTTTACTTATTTACATTTTTTTAAAAAAATATTTTTATTTTAATATAATTAAATGTTTTATTATATTTATATTTTTTTGTCCCCCCCTCCCTGCTTGATACATGGTCAGGGAGGGGGGCTCTCATTCCCTGGTGGTCCAGTGGCATTGGCTGTGTAGGAGGGGGGCTGGCAGCGAGCTGTACCTTACCGCTCCTGCGTTCCGGTCAGCTCCCTTCTCCTCCACTGTAAGTCTCGCGGTGTGAGTGCCGACCGGAGGGTTGCCACGGTAAGCCGTGGCAACGCTCTGACGCCGCGGCTCTCGCGAGACTTACAGTGGAGGAGAAGGGAGCTGACAGGAGCTGCAGGAAAGGTAAGTTACAGCTAGCTGCCAGCCACCAACAGGACCACCGGGCTTGTAATGAGCCCGGCGGTCCTGGTCTGTATTATGGCAATTTAAGTTGCCATAATACAGACCGTGACTTTAGTAGAAGACGAGTGGGGGTTTTTCAGCACAAAAAATGTGCCGAAAAACTCATCTTAAACTAGAGTATATACGGTAACTAGTTTTGGTATTATAGATCATACCCTTGCAGACTTTGTTTATGCAGCTCTAGCCACACCTCCCCTGGCCCAGCCTCCATGAGGGAAACATATAAATAAATTAAAACTGATCATATGGTACAGTGTATTTACTTTAGAAGTTCTCCTCTAATAATAGAACTTTGAAGGAACACTGTAGCAACACAGAACACTATAGTGTTATCCTTTACTTTTAGTTTCAGGGCTCCCATAAATCTAAAAAAGGGGGGTGGGGCAGAAATTACTCACCGGCCCCTGTAGCCCTTCGCTTTGTTTCACACAGCATCACATACTCTTCTTCTCATTCAGTGTAATGCTCCTCATAGAGGTGTATTGAGCTTGAAAAGAGCACACATGGCCAGTACTGCACTCCTCCAATCAAATGGAGGTTAGCTGTGAGTTTGACTCTGCTCTCACAGTGGAAGTGACTGTCCGGAAGATAGCCACTAGAGACCTAATCAACCATGCATTGGAAGCATTGCCTTAACTACTAAATGTCAATGGTTTACATTGCATGGTTAAAAGTACAGGACCACTGCACTCAGACCACTTAATCGCAATGAAGAGGTCTGAGTGCCTTTAGGGAGTCCTTTTTACACATTGTGCTGATAATGCTTAAAAGAGGTGGCCAAAAAAAGATACCATCTTAATTTTGCGTTTCCTGCAAATATTTAGGTTCTGCTTTGAAACCTGCAAAGAATAGCCCAGTTCTCGAGCAGAGCTAACTGGCACTGGACTGAAGACTTTAGAGTTAAACCGCTAGTTAGTATTTTAAATCCTGCCTACCCCATGGACCTCCTGACATCATTACTTTTGGTAAATTTCTAAATAAAATTAGATCCCCAAAAAATTATATTAATTGAATATTTACTTACTGTGTGTGTGTATATGAGTGCAGTGTGTATGTGATGCAGAGCCTTGGTGGGGGGTGGGCATTTTTATTATTTTTTTTTATATTATTATTATTATTATTATATATATTTTTTATATATATATATTTTAATATAATTTTTTTTATATTTAAATTTTTATTAATATTTTTTTTGTCCCCCCTCCCTGCTTAATACCTGGCCAGGGAGGGGGGCTCTCATTCCCTGGTGGTCCAGTGGATGGGCTGTGTTGGGGGCTGGCAGCGAGCTGTAACTTACCTTTTCTGCAGCTCCTGTCAGCGCCACTGCCGCGCGAAGCGTTGCCACGGGTTGTGAGACTTGTAGGGGAGCTGACTGGAAGAGAGAGAAAGGAGCTGCAGGAAAGGTAAGTAACAGCTCTCTGCCAGCCTGCAACAGGACCACCGGGTTTGTAATGAGCCCGGCGGTTCTGGTCTGTATTATGGCAATGTAAGTTGCCATAATGCAGACATTGACTCGAGTATGACGAGTGGGGGTTTTTCAGCACAAAAAATGTGCTGAAAAACTCGTCTTATACTCGAGTATATACGGTATATTTAAACAAAAGTATTTTTACTTTAAGAACTTTGAAAGGATTATTATATTAAAAATAGATTTGAGGTGACTTTTTTTGGCTTGGATATATACTCTAACTATATCCAGAATCCTATACATTTTAAAACAAATTCTATTTGATTATGTTCCATATCACAGGTTTGCATTTCTTGTACCTTCTTTTCCAACATGTTGAAGTAAGTATTTAAGATGTCTACAATCCATCGCACTGTCGTTGGAAGCTCTCTTTAAGCTTTCTTTCTATTTTAAATGGTTTCAACTGTTGCCACAATTCATTGTGGTCGCTGTGGCTACTGCTGAGCTAATCTACATCTGAGAAAACCAGAAAGTTACATAGATCTCAGTACAGATCTTGTAAGCAGAATACGAATATAACTGTGCACCAAGTTTTGTATTTTTACATCCATTAATTCAAAGAAGTGTCATTACTCTGCTTAATAACATTAAAATATTCGCCAAAAAAAAGCCCAGTAGTTGAATTTGGCTTTTTCTTTAGCTAGATATAGATGAGGGGAGGAAAAAGTGATTGCTTTGTTGTAAATGGACATTCCATACACCTAGTCTCCTTGCACATGTTATTGCAAAAAGTGATCCATTGTCATGGACAACTTTATTTCCTATTTATTCATTTTTTCTTGCCAAAATAGGTGCAGACTTCCTCTTCACATTAAAGTGACACTAGACTCACCACAACAACTATAGCTTAATGTAGTTCTGTTGTCTAAATGAAAATGCCTGCCAGGACATACTATAGACAGTGCCTTGTCACTCAGAAGCCCACACACACACAGCACCCGTACACATTTTATTTATAAAATATTTGACCAGGAAAGATACATCGAGATTTCTCTCGTTTTAGAGTATGTCCTGGGTCCACAAATCATTGCATTGTTACATTAGGGTACAATAAAATACAAACATATTACACAATATATACAAAATTTTACATGGAACAGGTAGGAAATATATATATTCAACCATGACGGGTGCATTCTGTTTTGAGGTATATAGAGCGGGATCTCTTAAAGGACTTTACGCTTAGGGAAGATTTTAAATTGTGCGGGAGGTCGTTCCACAATTGCGGTGCTCTGTAGGAGAAGGAGCAGTGTGTGTGTGTTTGGCATCATTTATAATTTGTATCCTTGAACTCTGTGTTCTTCTTTTAAAACAAAAGACATATAGAGGAAAGTGGCCGGATAGTGAGTGCCAAAGGACAGAACAGGGGGTAACCCTAAGTTATGAGGAGGAGAACGAAAAGAGAGCAAAGTCTGTCCTGTAGTGTATAGGTATATACACCGTATATCATAAGTAAACAGTTAAAAATAATAACTTTATTCAGTGAAAAAACACAACATAAACTGAACTATATACAAGGGGGGAAGGGGGAAAGGAGACAAAGACATAAGGTGCAGAGCACCTAAGTAAATATAATGCCACTACCTAACTTCAGTACTAGGAAAAAGATGCTGACACCAGGGTACTCCAGTGGTGAAAGACCCACCGAGAGCGTGTCAGATCACGTAGTCCTGAGGTAAGGGCACAACAGGGCTAGATACCTCAGTGCACAATATGACTATTCAACTAGCTGTGAATGGTGACGGGAACCGCCTGAAACAATATATATAGTCTTGCTACTGCAGTGAGAACAAAGCGGGGCTGGATTGACCAGTACACCACTAGATATTAAATGTCTACAAGTGGTAACAAAGTACGCCTGTAAGGATATTGTGCTTGAGTCTACAGTGAGAGCATAAGGTGGCTGGATAATTCAGTACACCACTGCCTTTTAGAATTATTGCAAATGAAGACGAAGTCCACCTATGGAGATATTGTGCATTAGGTTAGGGCTAAAATATCGAGATGAGTTGCTAATAGGATCAGTCCGTGATAAGTTACTGTCCAAATTGCAAACAGATTCCCGTGAGACGGTTAGCCGTACTAGTGGAGAGGTATCCCCATAGTAAGGGCATAGAGGGAAGTGGGATGTTGCAATGCGGTGCTGCCTATTACAATGGTTGCAGATAGTGACGGAGTGCAACTGTACACGTCTAATGTTTATCGCAGGGCTACAAATGACGATATATGTTGCTAATAGGATCAGTGCGTGGTAAGTCACTGTCCGAGATGCAAACAGGTTCCCCTTTAGTAGTTAGCCGTGCTCATGGAGAAATATCCCCAGGGTGGGTAAATACAATGGCACAAAAGTGTCACTGCCAAAGTGGTATAAGGCAGGTAATAGGTAACCGGGTTGCTCCCGAAGTGAAAATGGATGTGTGTAGTACACTATGGACTGTACCCTCCACCTGTGCCCAGTGGGCTGTAGAATAGAGCCTATTCAGAAACGTAAGTTGCGTATCAAGAGGTACTTATTTTAGCAGCTGGTCTGATCGAGCCGGATATAGAGTAGAGAGGAATGGTGCCTTCATGGGCACCGGGTATAGGAAAGAGATATATAAGGAGGCTAAGAGAGAGTACAGTACTAAGTGCAGATGTACCAATGACCCAAACGGGTAATATATGCGGTAATCGTCTGAGGGAGAGTCCCAAAGGGGAATCAGTGTGGATGTTAGGTAGTGGTGACCCAACTGTAAGGTCCAGTGGGGCGGGTGAAGGTCTCACCCAAAGTCGGTCTTTAGTCGATTTTCGTTGACAGAGTTGGATATGGTCTCCCAGCTGTCTATCCCGACGCGCGTTTCGCCTGTGTGTACCAGGCTCGTCAGGGGAAAAGACTTCCCGGGTTAATAGATCTTAAATAGCCCGCTCAAACCCCTGATTGGTTCCCGGGGGCATGAGGGGGAGGGGTCAAGATACGGTGGCCGAAAAGGCTCAAAGTGCTTGAACGCATTCCTAATATCGGACTGAGGTTCTAACACCTTATTATGTAATCAGGGTGGTAGCTCACCTCCAAGGACGAAAGTGGAGGAGATGAGAAAAAGAAAATGTATAAATTGGGTGACTATGTCTGCCCAAATAGATTACCCATGTTGGGGGAGATAATCACAATATTGAAAAAGTCGCATACGTATAGATAACGATTAGGACATAATTGGTTATGCACGGCATAAGGGTGTCATTCTTTGAGGACTAAGCATCGTTTGATCAATAGATCGAGATGGAGAAGGGGATGGTAATAACATACCACTAATAGGATACGTGGTAGGATTCTAGTAACAAGTTATTAGGTAGGCTGTATTGAACTGTATATCAGTTGGAAATATTCGACATAGTTCCTATTATAATAAAAACGCAGCTAAATCGGTACGTTCATACAGACCTGGGAAAATGAGAAAATACAGTTGCTACATGAACATCAATTTATACTTGCAGAGTAGCGGTGTGGGAGTCGCCACACCAGAAAATTAGCAACCAAGTCGGTTGCCTCTTAAGGCAAGGTCGGATGCTAGAATATGGTGATCTCCTAGTGGATAAATGGGGTATAGTTATATTCCTCGTTCAGACCCAGAGGGGATAGGGTCTTGAACGAGAAGATCCATTGGGATTCTTTGCGTAGCAGAACCTTGTTAAAATCACCTTTTCTCGGATTTGGGAGTAATTTCTCAATGGCTTGGAAAGTAAGGTTCTGCGGGTTGCCTCCATGAAAATTTTGGATATTACTCGCTACCGGGGTGGGTGTGAGCGTGTTTCTAACTGAAGTTACATGTTGTAGAAGTCTCCGTTTAAACTGTTGGAACATTTTACCGATATACTGTATGCCGCAGCTACAGGTAATCGGATAAATTATTCTTGTGGTGTTACAGTTCACCAGTGCATTGGTCTCAACGGAGGCATGGGTTTGTGTTGATGTGACATGTTTAGATGGTAGAACGTACTGGCAGGCTTTACAGTGTCCGCACCTATAGGTGCCTTTTGTCCCTGTTAGCCAATTAGTGGCGATTGGGGGAGTTGCCAGATGGCTGCGGGCAAGTTGATCTTGAAGATTACTGGGCCTGCGAGCTGTCAGTGGGGGATATTCCGGTAGAACCTTAGAGAGTATTGGATTGTGTAGAAGTATAGGCCAGTTGGTTTTGAGAATCTTAGACATAGGTGACCAACCTTGGTCGAATGTGACAATGCAGCGTGGGGACTTTAGGTCTTGTTTTGACCTATGGTATGCTAGTGTGGATTTCCTGTCCATTAGACAAACCCGATGGAAAGCATTCTTCAAAACTCTGTTTGGATAGCCAAGTTCTCTAAAGCGGGATCTTAGTGTTTGGCATTCGTTGAAGAATGCCTGGTCCACCGAACAGTTTCGTCTAGCTCGCAAGTACTGACCGTACGGGATGGAGGCTTTTAATTTGAACGGGTGATGGCTGTCCCAATGTAGCAAGCTGTTTGTCGAGGTAGCTTTTCTGAACAGTTCTGTTTGTATTGTGCCATCCAGTGATAGCAGAATTTTAAGGTCTAGGAAGACAAGTTCATGTTCGTCAATGACGTACGTCAGTTTTAAGTTTGTCATTATCATTAAGTAACTTGACAAACTCCTGGAATAGGGGGACGGATCCTGACCACATTAGGAGCATGTCATCTATGTACCTATGCCAACTTATGATGTAATCATGGAAGTGGCGGAACTGTGGTGTCATGACAACACACTGCTCCCACCACCCCAGAAATAAGTTGGCATAGGTAGGTGCCTTATGTCTTTGTCACCTTATGTCTTTGTCTCCTTTCCCCCTTCCCCCCTTGTATATAGTTCAGTTTATGTTGTGTTTTTTCACTGAATAAAGTTATTTTTAACTGTTTACTTATGATATACGGTGTATATACCTATACACTACAGGACAGACTTTGCTCTCTTTTCGTTCTCCTCTTTAAAACAAAAGATGTTAATTCGTTCGGACAACTGTAGAAGTGTATTTTTTTTTTTTAACTTAAGCCTTAGTATTCAGGTTTAATTGCCGTGTTGGCACTCGGGCTCAAAAAGGTTTGCCATAATGGGCAGGCTCAGCTCTCATTAAAACCACCATCACCCATGGCCTGCAAGTGCACTGAGTGTGGAGATTACATTTTCGTGTTGTCAAGTGTGCAAGCATTGAGTACACAGACATTCATTGTGATGTACCGCTCCTGTGATTCTCATAGCGAAACATTGGACGAAGGCAGGCAAGTGTTCGCAAACTTTGATTCAGGAATTTAAATTCAGCAATTTCATTTGTTGGTCCTACTGGTGTACTTCAGCCACAATTGTACTCATGATATCTGATGAGAATGAGCTATTAATCTGATAGAAGCCATTTCATGGCTATCAATTTAATCAAAATGTTTTGTTTAACTGATTTTAAATTAAATGTGTTTTTTCCTTTTTTATACTGGATTTTCTTTAAATCCTGTGCAATACTGGACTTGCTTTGATTTCCCTTTTTAAATGCAACTGCAACTATAGGTAAGAATTAAAGTACATTGGCCATGTTAATGACTTTGTGGCATTTTTTATGGTTTCCATTTCATTTTTTGTCTCCATTTCTACCTACTTTATGCTATAGAAACTACAATCTGGTCAGAGCTCTGGAAACATTGCTTCTCTTTCATACCTTGTCCCATTTCACAATCTATAATATACACATGGCATCTGATTTGTCACTTCACCTGTCTAAGCGGTGTGTTATGTGCAGCATAACTGATTGCAAGCAAATGCACAGGTCAAGAGCTGTTGTTTGACATTTAGTTCCGTGATGTGATGGGATAGAAAGAAAGTGATGCAGACAGTATTTTCACCTAAGTGTTGTATGATTTGTCTCTCCTAGAACATTTGTAATTTATTGTGCCATTTATGCTAGATAAGTGCAATATAAATATTTTCCTCACATTAATTGTTTTATACATTGTTCTATGTTATGGGAGCAAACTCTGGAACATAAAGCTCAATTTCACAATCTGGTTTATTCTCTAAAGTGAGAATTTAAAGTCCAAGTAGCTAGGAAAATTCTCAGTCAGATGAACTTTCAATTGACAATTAGCCAGTGACTCTGGCCTTAAATTTATGATTCAATATGATTTATTCTAATAAATAACCCTGTATGTGTCTCCCAGACCTTCATCATCTGTTACTGGTGATTTCTTCCAGGGAACATGCATAGCAACATTAACCTACTGGTATTTTGTAATGTGAAGTATTTTTTTTTTTTTTTTTATATATAACTTCTGATGTTTTTCGGTGACATTATAAATGGGGGAAACTATAAGGTGTATTTTATTGTAGATCTGAGTTATGCTTCGTTTTGTGTTTGAAGTATTCTGGCAAACAATAGGTTAAAACATATATCCAGGCCAGAGGAAGCTGAGTAATACACAGAGCCAGCCCTGACGAGTCTGCAGTGGAGACATTGGCCAGCCCTTATATGGAAACTGTGAATTTTTGGAATCTCTGCCCAGGCCTCAGCACTCTCCTGAAAGAGTCATTTGCTTAAGAATGCTTGCGTTCCAAGCTCTTACTCACTCTGTGCTGGATATTTGAAGGCTTATTTATATGGTCGCCATGAGTCTGCTTGCAGCATTACCAAACATGGGGAGTGTTAATAAAAAGATATTGTGCTGGTTAATTTTAGAGTACGGCGTATTTAAAAAGGTGACCTGGAAAGTTTATTGAATATAGTATGTCCATGTGGGCATATTTGTTTACAGTTTGGTATTCTGTATTTGAGGGACACATACATGGTTTCTCAGTGTGTTCCAGTCCTTTGATAATTTTAATTAAAGAATGCAAGCATATTTTTTTGCCAGTGTTGTTTCTGAATGTTTGCTGACCACTATATTTGCAGTAGACCTACATAAGGGTATTGATTGGAAATGCTATGGTTTTTGTTGTCTCTATGGTAACAAAATATCTGACATACAACCTGGTTAGTCAGGAGAACTGAAAATATCTTAGACATATAGTGTGTAGGTGACTAGGAAGGAGGAGATGGGAGGGCTGGCTTTTTGCGTTGTAGTGAATGGTACACGCTGCTCCCTTTGAGTCACACTGACACAGTGCTGGGAAGACGTGATATGACATCTTGAATGCACAAATATGCTGCTCACTCCATTATGTCTATATCCTCCCAGAAATACTTCCTTATATTGACACCCCAGATATGCAGTTGGTACCCAAAAAAGTTATTTTTCACAATGGTACATTGTGTGCCAATCCCAAATCATTTTTCTCCCCTTTAACGCCTTAAGGACCAAACTTCTGGAATAAAAGGGAATCATGACATGTCACACATGTCATGTGTCCTTAAGGGGTTAAAGTGGAACTTTCACTTTACATTATTGTTTACTGGGGTGACTGAACAAGGTCCAGTGAAGTGACAGTCCGTCAGTTTTTTTCTTGTTTGAGTTATTCTGTTAAAATAACTGCTTTGTCAACATATAGGCTTGTTTAGTTCATTAACAGTGCTTTATGTATTTTGGGAATTCCGTACCACAGTATAATTGTGTAAATGAACAATACACAATCATTGGGCTTTTTAAAGGTTTAGTCTTAATACACAAATGGTCAGTCCTAACCCTAGACATTGATCGCCACCCTTTTTTTTCTATCCACTTGTACCTTTAATTACATCCACCACCAAGACACAGTAATGTGCTGTGTGTGTGTGTGTGTGTGTGTGTGTGTGTGTATGTATGTGTGTGTACTGCATCTCTTACACTCACCCAAGTCAAATCTTTTCTAAACTTTATCGGGCTCCAATACATAGAGCACATGTCTTAGAGTAGACCATGGCGTTTGTAAGTGTTACTTACGTTTCCAGCACTCTGAGTCAGTGCATGCTAGGAGTGTGCAATGGGCCCTGACTCACAGCATGCGGGAACTGCAAACTGATCGGCGATCGCTCACACAGCGTGTCACAAACACTGTCATCTCAATAGCAGTCCTGCTGCTTGCCCACGGCAGGAAAAGCTCCCAAATAAACTGCCTACCCAGCACCTGGAACCACTTATCCTGGGCAATACAAACTCCACATCCCTCATGGTTTATTCAATGTAAAATATAAATGTTTACTCTTCCATATCCAGAGCCATCTTCATGCTTTGTGATGCTATTCTTCGTGTAACGCCTACTTTCGGACCATCCTCTGCTCTCTCTGTTCTGCTTTGATTTGCTCTGCTTGGGATACATCCCCAAGCAGAGCAAATCTTGTCCTTTCCTGGTGCTATGGCAGGATGGCAGAGGGACCAGCTCTCCCTTGTCAGTCAATGCCTCAGTGTGACTGACAGCTGGGAGAAAACCCTATTTCTTTTTTTTTTTTTTATTCTTTATTTTGGGTGTGCACAGAATAAACAGCTGGTATGCGCCACAACAGCGGCATCCAGTAGAATAGGCAATCATTGGCATTACATGTCATGGCATTTGTAATCAAGGCACATGTTTATAATATTAATAAGCATAGACAGGCTTAGCAAAATAAAATAGAGATAACAGTCAGGCTATACATGCTGTCTAAAACGGTTTAACTTGAGATTATATTAGTACAGTTGGTAGCGTTTGCATCAAATTTATAAAGCAAGCTAAATACCAGCTGAGTAATGGCGTCTATTGTACTGGTTCTCGTCGTGGTTTTCAGGCTTAAAATACGAAACGTACATTGCTCCTTAGGGGTATAGGAGTGGATAAAGGTGTGCTAAATAGGTGAATGTATGATTAGGCATGCTATATTAAGAGTAAGTGTGCTATCTAACTCGCAAGTGCTATTACAGTAATATATATATGTGATCCACCATTTTTACAGTAAAATTAGAGTTATTGCAATCACGACCCATTGACTAGTATGTCAGGCAGTAGTAAAACCTAAGATTGAATAATCAGGATATTCGTACTGACAGTGAAAACATGTAGCGTGGTGCAGCAATGTGTAGCAATTAGGCTGGACTAGAAATCAATCCCTCACAATCAAGTGTATGAGGGAATGATTGCGAAAAAAATAAGAGTGATGTCAAGAACCTGACTCGTATCAGTAGCTTAGAGTATTATTATATATTGCGTGCTTTAAACTGCAAGGCGACTGAATATGTGGGTAACATGCTAGCTTAGCTTGACTGGAGTGTAAGCATAGGTAGTTGAGACTGAGACCTAGCAATACCAGGAGAGTGAGAGAAACAAGACATAAAAACAGTAAGGCCAGGTATTACAATTAATTGAAAGCACACTGTCCACTTAAGCTCAGTGCAGTATTGTACATTAAGCTTGCTTTAGGGGGTTATCCCTTCTTCCTGGGGCAACTCAACCAATGCCAAGTGATGGCAGCTTATCCTCCCTGGGGAACATGAGTCCAAGTGCTAGTCCCCCACCCTGAGTCCCAAGGCAGTCTGAGGTACTTGCGTCCCTGTTCTTGTCGCGGTCGGCAGGTTTGTTTTCGCGTCGGGACTGAGTAGTGGGTTTCCGTTTGGTGGCTGGGTATGGGCCGCAGCGTCGTAGCTTGACTCAATGGGCTCACTATGAAGCTGTGAGCGTTCATACAAAGGTAGTTAGCTGTAGTTAGGGTTAATTCTGCTTTGTGGCCACTGGGTACTGGTCGCACTGTAAAGACTCTTAGGGAACAGTTAGTTTTTCTGCCAGAGAACTGGTGTACATTACGTGCTGTCCGTTTATCCTACACCTCTTGTGGGCCATCTGATCTTGGCAGGCTGTATGGTCAGTCAGCTGACGCCTTTTCTGCTGGGCTGTGGTCGCTGTGTGTGAGCCTCCTGGGCCAGTGTTCTCCCGCTTGTGTGCCACGGAGGGGTTCTCCAACTATGCCTCCCGCCGGCATCAAGTCTCGCTGCCCCCTGTTCTTCTTTACGGCCGACACCGTAAGTTTGCAGGTGCTTTGTTGCGCCTCGCTGGGTGAGGGTTGCTGGGGTGCCGGTGAGTCGGCATGTTGCTCCCTGAGGCGTGGGGACGTGCCCGTTGGCGCCTCGGGTATCTGGTGCTGCTGCTCTTCGGCATCGTCGTCCCCTGGGAGCCATCTTGGAGGCACAAGGGGCATTCCCGCTTAGGAGCCTCCGGGTTGCTGGGCGGATCCAAGCTTCCACCTTCCTCATCGCCCATCTGTATGTCCGTACCTCGGAATAATGCTTGGCCCAGAGGCCGGCGCGCATCTGGTCATGGAACATCCATGTATCCGCAGGAGGCTTAATGCACACACATGTGAGGGTCGGCTGTGAGTGAGACGCCATCTTGTTTGGGTCCAGGCAGGCCCGACTTGCTTTGGGTGCCCTTGCATGGTCATGCTTGATTGCGGGGGAGTTCGCCCCCATCGAGGACTGGGATATCCCCCGCCGGTCCAGAGGGGGGGGGGCAGCAGGGCTATGCTGTATCTGGGCTTTTGTGTCGGTCCCCTGCCGAGGGATCGGCCGTCTCCCTCGGGCCGTAGGATCCGTTCCACTACAGGCCGCATGGTCTGCCCGGGCCATTCCGCCTCACTTTGGTGCCAGTCTGGTATCATTCTGTTCCTCTCGGTTTCGTGAGACGGATTATGGTTACCTGGAGCTGCCAGCGTTAACGGACCGGTCGGTTGTCGCTGATTTGTGGTTAGTTTTGCTGGAGCTCTGAGACTGTGCGTCCGGCCATCTTGGCTGTCAGGCCCCGCCCCGAAAACCCTATTTCTTAAATAGGTTTTTATCCTTTTAGCTAAATTTCTAGCACCATGTATAAATAAAATCTAATGAGCATAAGTTGGTTGAGGCGTGACGGGTGCCTTTTAAGCAGCAATTTGAGTGTAATGGAGAAAGCCAAGGATTGTGGTAGCTTGTTTTTTTTTTGTTTTTTTTTATCGCACAAAGTAGCTTCCCCGGTATTCGTGTAGTAGTGGAGCTCTGCATCCATGGCATATATTCTGGTTTCTGCTTTCCACCAGCCGAGAGCAGGTGAATAGTGCCCCTCAGAAATAGACATTGCTTTTGAGAATCAATTTTATTGTAAAGCGCTGTGGAATTAGCTGTTGCTATATAAATACCTATAATAATGAAAATGAAGCTTCCAAGCTTTTTGCCAGTGCTACTAATCATTTGCTCTAAAGGAGGAAAACAAAAGAAAATAAGGCCACATTTCTCCCAGATATTGCATGGTGCCGAGAAGCTTTCTAAACTTGGTTTTCTCCTCTGCCCATGATGTCTGCTGTTTGCTCTTATGAGGAATTGCATTTACTAAAAGGCTGTGGGTAAATTTGATTGGCAGCTTAATCAGAACCTTGCTTTTGGCTCCCCTCATTGTCGGGTAATGTCAACCTGACTGCTATACATAAAGAAAAGACGTCCCTGCTTTTCTTTGTGTATTCTATGAACACTAGTGACACAGGGAGCTGTATAGAAGCAGATTAGATAGTTTAATTTAGAAATAGGAGGTTGACAGCATGTTCTAAATGGTGCCCAAAAGGTAGATGCACAGATTTTGTAGAATTACAACTCCCATGATGCTTTGCAAACCTTCGGACTGACAAAGCATGATGGAAACTGTAGTTTTAAAACATCTGGGGGTCAACCTTTCAGGTACCCTGTTCTAAATTGTGATATAAAATATAGTTTCATACATGTGGTTTGTTTTTTTTGTTTTTTAAATTGCAGCTATGGTATTAAATATTGAGGCCTGTGCTGTGAAACGGTCAGGATAACTGCTCCAAAGTATTTTGAACGTTTGACAATTACATAAACAAATAGAATTGTAATACTTGTATGATTCGGTCAACTCATGGCATTTACTATTTTAAAGGGAGACTCCATTGAATGTAACCACTAGAGCTTATTGTAGTGCTAGGAAGGTGTCCTTGAAAATTTAAAAGAATTCTAGTGGCAGTCCTTAACCCTGCAATGTAAACATTAACGTTTTGCTAAAACTGCAATGCAGGGTTAAGAGAACAGGGACAGTACACCCAGATTACATCAATGAGATAAAGTGGTCTGGGTACCTAATAGTGTCCCTTTAAATCTTCTCCCTTCCCTCCCCTGTTCATTGCACAGCCCCTTGGGCCTGTCTTCAAGCTGTGCTTTGTGAATGCTCTCACAGGACAGTCCTATAATTGAATTAGGCTGACTAGAAAAGTGTGCATATATACTGCTAAATACAGTAAAATGCAACCAATATTTTCTCCAAATGACATTTTGAGAAAGGGAGCAGAGCCTGTTGATTAAAGATGAAAATGAGAAGGGACCACTGTCATCAGAATTTCCTTTTTTTTTTTTTTTTTTTTTTTTATGTAAATTTTCGAAAACGTAATTTTCTGGATGAACAGCCATATCGTGTCAAACTCTATTATTACCTGACTATGCTATTCAACCTAGCTCACCAGTTTTACGCAGTTTCAGCAGTTGGTTCGATAACGTAAAGTCTGACCAACAGGGCTGTTCAGCCAAATAAAGTGAAAATGTGATACTTTGTCCTTTTTAAAGGTATGTTTTGACAGACTGCATCCTAGCACCATAACCACTATAATAAGTTGTGTTCGGATTTGTTAATAGGTTTTTTTGCTTTTCATAGCCTAAATTAAAGTTCAATGCCACAATTAGTTATGCTAACCCTTCTGTGTAAAATATCTACCTTAAAGTAATCTAGTATTGAACACTCGAACATTGATTGTGATTTATCCAATTTATTGCAGATGGCGCCCAAACAGACTTTCATTGCGGTGATTGTTATTTCTTCATTTTTGTGTGTCCGCTCTCAGCAAGGTAAATTATTTGTGTGCATGCTTTGTTTTTTGTAATGTTTAAAAAAAAAAAAAATATATAAAAAGAGAAATTAATCCCAAGGGCAAATATGTAAACTCAAAGCCAGTGTTTGACATGGTCAATATATGCAATATTTACTGCTGTATAAAGGACTAAATATTCATGGGATATTTTACTGAGTTGACAGTGTTTATAAACTAAAAACATGTTGGAATAAAGTTTGACTATATCAACCAAACAAGCACTTTAGTTCAGCTGTGGTTCGGTTGTTTGAAATCAGCTGAATCTCCATGTATCCCAAATTCAGTAAGGTTTTTTTTTTGTTTACATTAATCTCACTACAGCAGTATTATCCATTTGAGAAGAGCAGGGATCGGTGTGTCTTAATTTGGTTAGAATTTTAACAAATTAAATGATCTGTGTTTGCAAAAAGCAAACTAGTTTAGTACATAGTCCCTAAAGTCTCAGACCACTTGCTACTTCTGAATGAATACTTGAGCACCATTGGGCAATATCAGAAGTTAATGTATTTAAATACAGTATGACCTTTCAGGATTATGGTTGAACAAAGCCCTACTCTCGCGGTTACTTGACTGGGAACACTAGCTACGGGTACGCTGTTGGGGAACTTAAACTAAGACTTTGGGCTTTAAACTCTGATTTAGGGATGCACACACACCCTTCTATCTACTGCTTCTACAGTTAAAGATTTGAGTTCCCTTTATATACTATCTTGTGGCAAATTCTGTAAGATTCAATTAAACAGTGTTTTCCCTTACTTTAAACTGTCTTCTGGACACAAAGTGCTGCTACACATCTGTGCTGAAAGCAAAATGTCTCTTCTTTAATCCAGGTGGGACTGAATGTTTAAAAGCCAATGTAAAGTCCTGTGGAGAATGTATACAGGTGGGACCAAATTGTGGGTGGTGCACACAAGTGGTAAGCATGAATTCCAGTTTTTTTTATTTAAGCAGAAGTTTGTTTTTGTTTGTGTTTGTTCTCCAAGTGTGACTCATGGCATTGAGTCTTAATATTTAAATGTGTGTACTTGCTCTTGGAGAAATTTAAAGGATTGCTCTTTGGTTTGTATTTTATGTTTTTAATTATATTCTGAATGCCCATTTAACAGTTCTTTGGAAATCTGTTGGGTTTTCATTAACCCCTTAAGGACACATGACATGTGTGACATGTCATGATTCCCTTTTATTCCAGAAATGTGGTTCTTAAGGGGTTAAAGGGACACTCCGGGCACCCAGACCACTTCTGCCCATTGGAGTGGTCTGGGTACTAACTTCCACCACCCTTAACCCTGCAAGTGTAACTATTGCAGTTTTTATATACTGCATTCATTATTTTGCAGGGTCAAGTCCTCCTCTAGTGGCTGTCTATCAGACAGCCACTAGAGGGACTTCCATGTTCTTAGAACACGAAAAGTGTTTTAAACGACGCTCGGCGTCCTCACGCTATGCCTATGGACCTCCAGCGTCGCCGGAATCCCCATAGGAAAGCATTAAATAATGCTTTCCTATGGGGAGGTTTAAAGCATAGCCTCCCCATAGGAAAGACAGCAGTTTTAACCCCTTCAGCAAAGTGGAATGGAGAGGGGCACTGTAGGGTCCTGCAGTGCCAGGAAAACAGATGTTTCCCCTCACACTGGAGAGTCCATTTTAATGTTTATATAACCCATTGTACAGCGCTACAGAATTTGCTGGCGCTATATAAATAATATAATAATGTAATGTTGGTGGTTTGTGCAAAATGTATGTTAAACCCCTATTTAAAAGTAATGTATGTATATTAAAGTACCTATTTCTTTTAGTGCAAAAAATAAATAAATTAGCCAGTTTTAAAACTGATTTTCCTACTGCTAACATTTGCTCTATAATTGTCAGTAGCAGAATCCTGGAAGATGTTCTCATATCAAGAGACTCTCTCTGTATGTGGGGTCTGCTCCTATCCCTTCATTCTGTTTAGTTTGTGGTTATCGGTTTAACACCATGAGCATATTCACATATCACATAAGGTAATTAAAGCTGCTGTGTATTTCATACCTTAGTTGCTATCTGTTAGCTGATTGCTGCAGTATGATTTGTGTAGAGTATGTATGTGGTCTGCTTCATCTACATGACCAGTTTGGACACACTCTATATAGGGGCTCGGAACAGATCTTTGTGCCTCACTGACCACTCTGGTGGGCAGTTTATAAGACTTAAAGGTGAGAGTCTATAGCCTTTCTATTTTGTTTTTTATTTTCCAAACTGTTGGAAGGCAGTTAACAATAGCTGCAAAAACATGGGTTTTCCCAGAGATCCACCCCTCCTTTAGCAAACTTGATAATGGGAAATTTGCACTTTCACATTACACTGATCACCACAATATTAAAACCACCTGCCTAATATTGTGTAGGTAGAAATGCTTTTTTAAGCATTTGTTTAATATTTGTCTGTTGAGAAACAGATTCTATTCTACCAAGGTAGTTGATGATAACACTTTGCTTTGAATGTAGGACTTTTTGCAAGAAGGTGAGCCAACTTCAGCACGTTGTGATGACCTGGCTGCTCTGAAAGTAAAAGGTTGTCCTGTAGACCAGATTCAGAATCCCAGAGGTAGTAATCGCAAACTCAAAGACAGTCCAATAACAAATAAGGTCAAAGGAGCCAAATTGGACCCAGTTAACATCACTCAGATACGCCCTCAACAATTGGAATTTAATCTAAGATCTGGTAAGCAAATTTCTAAAGACCCCAATTTTGTTGGCCAAAATGAACACCTTTAACAGAACTAATCTGGACTTTTGTATCATCCTTAGGAGAACCACAGACTTTTACTTTGACTTTCAGAAGAGCAGAAGATTATCCGATTGACCTATACTACCTTATGGACCTCTCTTATTCTATGAAAGATGATTTGGAGAATGTGAAGAACCTTGGAACTGCTCTCATGTCTCGTATGAAGGAAGTCACTTCTGATTTTAGGATAGGTAAGATCTAATTATTTTTTTTTATTTTAGTATTATTGCACATTGAGCATGGTTTTGCATAAGTTTCTTTTTCTAGTTGCTCACCACAGGATTAAAATTAGACCGCTATCTAAGAATATGTGTACTTCTGATGCAAGAAAGTAATTCAGTATTTTTGCTCCCTTTAGGTTTTGGATCGTTTGTGGAAAAGACAGTTATGCCTTACATCAGCACTACGCCTGCTAAGCTCATCAACCCTTGTACTAGTGAGCAAAATTGCACCAGTCCTTTTAGCTATAAAAATGTGCTGAACCTTACAGATAATGGATCTTTGTTTAATACGCTTGTCGGCAAACAGCACATCTCTGGAAACTTGGATTCTCCTGAAGGTGGATTTGATGCAATAATGCAAGTAGCAGTCTGTGGGGTAAGTGGTTCTCCCTGACTGTTAAATATAAAATTGATAAGCGGTCAGTGATTAACAAACGCACATCAGTGGCATCTTTGTAAAAACCTGTTTATGTAATTGTGCTTAGCCGAAAACTAGTTGCTATGATGGTAAAGTTATTCTAATAGAAAGGTGTGTGTGTGTGCGGAGAAGCTTAGGCCCTGCTTATCAAATTGAAAACCATCAAAATTAAGGTCAACTGAGGCAGAGTAGGGGAAGAAAAAAAAGGGGGGGGGGGAGAAGCAACGGGGTGCAATTCCCACTCTGCACCCTATTGCTTTTAATTTTGTATGTTTGAATGTGTAATGTATTTTGTCATGGATATCTCGATGCATTTTAAGACACTGTGTATAACTTTTGCATTTATAGCCAACCATTTTCTCTTTCGTTTTAGGAACAAATCGGCTGGAGGAATGTCACACGTCTCCTGGTCTTTTCGACTGATGCTGGTTTCCACTTTGCTGGTGATGGTAAATTGGGTGGAATAGTCCTGCCGAATGATGGAAAATGCCACATGCTTGATAATATGTACACCATGAGCCACTATTATGTAAGTGGGGTGGAGAACACCCAAACCTAGCAACTGTGGTACACCACTTTCAGGCCCCAATTAAATGACCGTAGATGGGGCACTGTAGTCTCCAAAACAATTTTAGCTTAATGAAGCAGCTTTTGTGTATATAGATCATTCCTCTTTTACTCTAGCTGGTCTATTCTCTGCCCTTTAGGAGTTGGATCACTTTTCTTTGTACAGCCCTAGTCCATGTGACTTATACAGCCTTCCTAAACACTTCCTGTAAAGAGTCATCTAATGTTTACACTTTATTGCAGATTATGTTTAAGAATTTATCACCGACTCGGTTAATAGCTTGCTGTATGTAATTAAAGTTTCATTTACAGAGCAGTGTAAAAAAAGATATATATATATATATATATATATATATTTTTTTTTTTAAATTTTTTTTTAAAGTAAGTTACATCTGAAAATTAAACAATTTTTTTTCATGCAGCCTATGTCAGTCACAGCCAGGAGAGATGTGGCTAAGACTGCATAAACAGTAGCAAAAGTGATTTAACTAAATTGCAGAGAGTCTGCAGGGGCATGATCTCTACACCAAAACTGCTCCATTATGCTAAAGTTTTTTTTGTAACTATAATGCTCCTTTAACTATTTTCTTTTAAATATTATTGATCATGCAGTAAGGAGCCTGTTTTCATTGCACTCTAAAATCATTGGAAACAAGATGACATCTACTTTTGATGTTTTGCCAATCTGGTGCCATTGCTTTGCAAGGGGTGCTGACATGGCTTCTCCATAAAGATTATATAGAAGCATTACTTGGAATATAATGCCCATACCATATTTTTAGCAGTCTGTGTTTTGATTTCAGTGTATGTGCAGCCTGTGGAATATGAATGCCATTCAAATATTTTGTTTCTTGTTTAATTGTAAATACCATCATCTAGTTTGTGCATCTACTTCCCTTCCTCTTTCTAGTTCTGGAGAGAGCCTGACATGTCAGTGACTTGGATGACTCCACACCGCTCTTATTCACAAAACTCTGAACCGGTCTGTGAATGCATCACTTAAAACTTCAATGCCTATGCTACTATCCAGGTCTCAGATTACTTGCCACCACAAGCCTGGAAACTCATATACTAAAAGTTTTAAGTTTTCACTTGCAAAAGGCTAGTGGCAAGTGGAAGTTTAGAGGTCTGTTACGTGGCTGCTGTCAACTTATTTAGCAGAATAATTCAGAATATGTTAAGAGATGAACTGTGGCTAGGACTAACTATCCCCTCACCTTCTGATAGGAAAGAGGTCACGGGATGGGAAAAGGGCATGAATAAGTGGAGCCTTTTCCTCGGTTGCAGATGGTCTGCCTGTTGCAAGCAAGTGGTGCAGTTTTAAAAAAAAATAAAAAATAAATAAAGTTGAGGTGTGTTTGATTCAATATCAGTGTGTTTATAGTTTCATTTGTCAACAAAGTTTTGTATTTTTCTCCTCAGGACTATCCCTCCATTGCTCACCTGGTACAAAAACTCAGTGAAAACAACATACAAACAATATTTGCTGTTACTGAAGAATTTCAACCAGTTTACAAGGTAGTTTCAATACTACAAAAGCATTTCTGTAGCTGATCTTCTGAGCTATTTATTAACCAACACTGTATCTGAGCTTTCAAATGCTCTCTGAAGTAGGGGGAACTTGTCACTCCAAATGCTTTTTGGTACCTTTTGTGTATATAGATTAATGTTGACTTCTTTGAGATACTGTTGTTTCTAGTCACATTAGCTGCTGGCTTTGGTAATGAGACGCATTGTTTCAATGTGAAAAGTATCCGGTTACTGAGGCTTTCAATTCTGTTCCAGTGTCTTCAATCGTTGTTTCCTGTGTTGTCAAAAATAGATTAGGCTAGTTCTTGTTTAGGCTTTTTTTTTTTTTTCCCGAAGTGCCAACATTTGTTTAACTGAAGCATTTAATATAGCAGAGGAGTTAATGTTGTTTTGCATGGTTTTTGTGGGTTCCTTTTTTTTTTTTTTTTTTTATTTTTTTTTTTTTATGGTGTCTGTAATTTTTGCAGGAACTAAAAAATCTGATCCCCAAATCAGCCGTAGGAACATTGTCTGCAAACTCTAGCAACGTTATCCAGCTGATTATTGACTCCTATAATGTAAGTGTGCAAATTTAACACAGTGTGGTGGGGTTTTTTGGGGTGGTTTTTTTTTTTTTTATATAAAGGAGCAATGCTTATAGCCCTACTGCACAGCAGTCAAATTATCTTATATTAATATTTAAAATGTCTGCTTTGGATAAAAAAAATTAAAAATTCCTGACCATGCTAAAGTTCAAAGTTTCTCTATCAAGTCTGTTTGTTTAATACTATGGTTTTTCTTCAGTCTCTTTCTTCAGAACTCATTTTAGAAAACAGCAAGTTGCCTGAAGGTGTCACAATTAGCTATAAATCATTCTGCAAGAATGGTGTTAAAGGGACAGGGGAGAATGGAAGAAAATGTTCTAACATCTCCATTGGAGATCAGGTGAGTCATGCCTATCCATGTGTCTTACTAACATTAGTATGTTATCATTCTGGCACCTCTATGCCTGATGGACTTGTTTTCTCTGTGCTGGAAGTTGGGGTTGTTTGGGTTTGCATAAGGCATTTCTATACTGGTATTATAGAATAGATTCTTGTTTTTCTACGGTCTGCTGCCATCTAAAGATGTATTTCTTTATTTTTTTTGTAGTGAACTAATTTTAAATCTGACTAAATTCAGAAGTCTGATAGATATTATTACCAGAACTGTCCCTTATTGGAGAGAAACAGTACAACACAACTAATTGGCCTCTATTTGGGTTTTGCAAAAATCTTGGGTGACTTTTGCAATTGTTTTACAACAATTTAAACTTTTTAATCAGAGGAAGCATTTCAATGTTTTTTCATGTTCATGTGTGTTCTTGAAATATGCAGTTTGTCTCTTCTAATATTGAAAATGATCGTCCTACTTAAGGCTTTGTAATGTTTAGAGTCTTGCAACAATTCCTTAAAGGGAAATGATAAAGACCGATACAGTGGCAGTGGTCCCAGCAGTTTGTATTAACCAGATTGCTTTACATCAGTTTGGCAAGTGAAATCACTCTTCATGCTCTCTAGCACTGTTTACAGCATTCACATTCATGCTTGTTAAAAGGTATGTGATCTGAAGGCACCTCCTCAGAAGGAAAACAATGATTTTATGACTGCTTTGTTTCAGGTGGAATTTGAGATAAGTGTGACTGCACACAAGTGTCCTAAAAAAGGGCAGAGTGAATCCATTAAAATCAAACCCCTTGGATTTACTGAAGAGGTTGAGGTTATTCTACATTTTATCTGTGAATGTGATTGCCAGAAAGATGGAACTCCACACAGCCCACAATGTAATAATGGAAATGGCACCTTTGAATGTGGAGCCTGCAGGTATTTATGTGGCTCATTTTTTTTTTTTCGTGCTTCATGTGTAATATAGGTGAGCTTAAGCAGTATTTGTTTATTTTAATAGTGTTTTACTTCGCCTCCATTTTGGGCTATCTCTTCAGGAATCTCCAAGAGGTATAGCCATAATAGAGGAAACCTTTCTGTGAGCATTTCTGGCAAGTCTCTTAAGGGCTGTCAGTAACAAGGGTTCGGGGGAAAAACTCCTGCCCAAAAGGTAATGCAACATCAGCTTGTCATTCGGGGCTTTATTAATGAGGTAAAATAGGCGTCACTCTAAATACAGCTTGCAAAGTAAACTTGCAAGTAAGATGCGTGCTGTTCTTTACCGAGCTCCTTTCTGGTTAATTAAATGTGACACTATTTGAATAAATGTTGTAAACCACTATATTAAATGTTTCTATTTCTTCATGAACAAGTGCACGCTCTCCCCACCAATGAGCCTGTCACTGGGATGCCACTTCCTGTCAGCAAGCGTATATCAAACTAAAATGGGGCAGAAAGGTTTACTCCAAGCATCCTATCAACTACCGCTTGCTCACTGGATTACACTGTAGATGCAAATGTTAGGACAAAATCTCAACCTGTATATTATGTCTTGCTAATATGATGATGGAAAATGTTAGTGAGCAGTAGTGCATTATGTAAGGTCTGCGAATCGAGTTTACTAAATTGGAAATGTAATAAAAGCCAAAGCAAGCTGATGCATCTTTTATCCTGACCAGGCATCTATAGTGTATCACTGTTGGTACAATGAGGCCCTTCATTTTATATTAAACTAGTTCAGTGGTCTAGTTAGAATACTCTGTGCATTTTCTATGAATGTCACCCAAATATCGCTTCCCCCTTTTGTATTTGAGACCCTCTCCCCCTTCAGTTACAGTTGTAATATTGGCAGGGGGACCATTTACACCAAACATTTGTAAGGAACCTGTATTGTTATGGTGCTTGGGGTGTCCCTTTTATTGTAGCTTAAATAATTGTCTTTCAAAACCTTTACTCAACTCCTACAGACACCACTTTGTTTTGTTTTCCTATTAATGCTGTATAGATGCAATGATGGTCGTATTGGAAAGGAGTGCGAGTGCAGCACAGAGGAAGTGAACAGTGAAGATATGGATGCTTACTGCAGGAAAGATAATGGCTCTGAAATCTGCAGCAACAACGGTGACTGTGTCTGTGGCCAATGTGTGTGCAAAAAGAGAGACAATCCTAATGAAATCTATTCTGGAAAACATTGCGAATGTGACAACTTTAACTGTGATCGATCCAACGGGCAGATCTGTGGTGGTAAGTGCTTTGTTTAATGGGGGCAGGGGGTGGGGCTTGTAAAATGATACATCAGAGCACTGATTTACTTTAAAGTAAGGAATCAGCTGCCTCACCTACCTGCTAGCCAGGTAAGGCCATGATTGTGAAAGCTGGACACTTGGGTAAGGTAGGCATGCACTTTTGTAACACATTTTCGAGGAGGTTGGCATTGGTAATTAGTATAATTTAAGTCTCAGGAGCTGTATTGCAGTGGATCCATCCAGCATGATGGACATGCCCAGCCCCAAAACCATCCTTTCTTGATGTGTGAGGCTTGTTGGCTTACTCCGCTAGGCAATGCTGCAGTAGTTTATTATTGTTAAAATTTCAATTCCAGAATTGTTCTTTTGTATTTGGCCTATTTTACAGTGTGAATCTAGGATGTTTGTTTTGTTCTGCATGTGAACCAAGATGATTGGTTGCCTAATATAGGACACGGCACCACTTCTAGTCCGTCACTTGTCAATGTTAAATTCGTCAATAACTCAATCAGCAGCTGACTTCAAAAAACCTGCTGTGCACAGTACACAAAGCTGATATGGACAATATGGTATATTTAGCCTCCTTACTTTTTAACTGTACCTGCCAGATCTGTGGAGCAAATTAATAAAGCAATATTATTATATTGCATTATGCGTCTGTTGGCTTTTAGTTTATAGCACCGTTAAGTAAACTGATAAAATTGTCACACTTTATAGTCACACATTTTTCTTGAAAGCACAATGGGAAATTTACTGAGCCATAAGCCAGCTAGATATAAAAAAAGGTGGGGGTTGAGAGGCGGCAGAGCTATCCACGGACTTGAATGGCTGCAAACTAAGAGAGCTCAGAGAGATTGAGCGGGCAATCCGATACAATTGGGCACGATGGGACACCACGTCCAGCAAGCATCCAGGGGTAAAATCGGGTGCTTTCACAAAGTATTTTAGAGATGACGCTGAGCACCATCCCGAGACACCAGGCTCCAACATTTACCTGCAGAGTGTTTGCCACCTTCGAGCCCTGCTAACTCAGATGGATCCATGCTCACCCTCAATCCCGACCTGTGGGACATCATCAAAAATTTACCCTCCAAACAGGACATTGCCACCTTGTTGCAAGTTACATTCCAGACCAAAATGGAAGCTACACATGGGAGATTGGGTGACCTCCCTGGAAGACGACCAGGACCTCATCCACACCCAGGCACTCCAACTGCAATCCTCTGTGGAGGCTTAGAACTCACACATTTCGGCCGTGTACAGGGCCTTAGACCACCTCGATAATCAAGGGAGTCGCAATAACCTCCGGATCAAAGGCCTGCCGGAAAGGGAGCAAGAAAACCTGCATGCCACCCAACAAGAAATTTTTAACCTAATCCTTAATAGGGCTGCAGAAAAACCCATACTTTTGGACAGGGCACTCAAACCATGAGGTAACGTGTCAGATACGCCAAGAGACACAATATGTCGATTGCATTACTTTACCATAAAAGAGGACATCATCCGTGCACTACGGCAAATAACGCAGCCTTTTTCTATTCCACGGCGCACGGCTTCAAATATATCCCGACCTCTCCTGGATGATGCAGGACACGGAGACCCCTCACGGACCTGCTCAGGTCCAAGACCATTAGATGCAGATGGGGTTTTCCCTTTGCCCTCACGGCCACCAACCACGGTGCCACGGCCATGATTTTGTCAAAGTACATGGCGATGTTTACTCACGCATTGGACCTACCAAACATATTGACACCTGTATAGTGAGAGTGTGTGGAGGCAGCTCACATTTACATTAGAGAACTCCCCCCCCACCCCCCAAAAATCATCCTCTAACGCAGAAGATGTATAAGTATTTTATTTACGCTCAGGGATGGTACCTGCCTGAAGACTTTTTCAGGCCAGAACGGAGCAGGGCCATACATTAGCAGCTCCTATAGAAAAAAAGCCACCCACTCAACCTCGTTCAGCAAGAGCTCCCTCATGACCTTTTTATAATTCAAGCTTATTTGGCAATTGCCCCTACCACACAGAATCAAACCTAACCTCAGGATTGTTCCCAGCTGGCTCCTTTTAACTATCCGAATCCACAACCCATTTTACTCACATTAGATTAACCCCTTAAGGACCAAACTTCTGGAATAAAAGGGAATCATGACATGTCAGACATGTCATGTGTCCTTAAGGGGTTAAGTAGAGTAAGTAAAGCCACTACTGCGATGCCTTTATTTGTTCGCCAGTGTTTACGACTTTCACGCCAGGGGAAAGCCACTGACTCCATTGGCTACCAACGATTACAGCTTAACTTGAACTCACTCTCTCACTCCACTTTTCCTTTTGTTTTTATGTAAATAGTTATGTTAATTTTTGTTATATTGCATTACTGTTATTTTCCCGGAAGCACACTAAACTTATTGATTCACATTCACTCAGCGGTATGGCTACCATCAATGTAATCACACTAAATGTACGGGGCCCCAACTCTCCAATAAAACACTCCATGGCACTTAATGAGCTACATAAACTTAGTGGATGTGGCGTTCCTCCAAGAAATTAATTTTAAGAGGTCACGCTCCCACCTTGCGCAACAGACACTACCAAACTGGTTACTTCAGCAACTATGAAGGGGCAAAGGCGAGGGGGGGGGGGTAACCATTTTGACCTTCACGTACAAAGCCCATCTCACAGACCCCAATGGCAGGTTTCTCCTGGTGAAGGGCACCGTGGGAAACACAATTGTCACACTAGCTTATCTCTCTCTCCCCAACAGAAACCGCATGCACACATTACACCATCAAGGCTAAACACCTATCTAATCTATTTAAGCTTCTACAGACTCAAACAGACCCTTTACCTCCTGATTTCACTAAGCACTCAGAGGGGGAACTAGGCATCTCCCTGACACGAGTGGTCACGGATATTTGTCAATCCCTTCAAAACGTCCATTAGCACATACACCCACGAGGGTAATTACAAATGTATTGCACACTGGCACTACACACCAACAAGGATCCACCAGTTCTTACCCAATCCTCCAGACACATGCTGGAGATGTGGTCAGACCAGAGGCACACCCACGGGGCACCTATGGTGGCAATGCCCCACCATACAAACCTATGGGGGGAGGGGGATTTAAGAATCTCTGATACATATGATCACAGGGATTCACATACTCAAGTCACCTGAAGCAATGCTATTCCCGTTCTACCTGATCTCAATACCTAAACATACATGCCTCCTACTAAATCATCAACTCATAGCTGACAATCTCTTAATTCCCACCAACTGGAAGCAGACTACTCCTCCCATCCCCTCCAATAAGGGAATGGATCCAAAGGGTGGAGTCTGGGAGGATCATGGATGAACTTATTCCTTCTCGCATAAGTATGAACAATACAAGAAAGTCTGGGAGCCCTGGTTGACATTCCTCAAACAAATATAATTCCATACTCCAATCCAGATGTGCTGGGCACCTGGAGGAAAATCTCCAACACTTCATTGTACAAACGTTATGGTTTTAGAACGTTTATATATTCACATTAAACAGGTAGCTTAATGCGATAGTATCCAACAACAAAGGTTAGAATATATATAGCTTGGCCAAGTATCAGAGAATCTGCAACCCCACAAAGGAATGGTTAGCCATTCGCTTCAGGAACACTCTGACACACGTACACAGGCATCACCTAAGGTATAGGTTAAACACGCCAGATCGGGGGTTCAAGAGATGGAGGTTTTGACCCTTATAATGGCTTATCTTGTGTCTCTCAATCGCAAATGTACGGATCTCAAGATTTGCTTGTTAATCCATGTAAAATGTTATGCCCTTGGAGGCACTATGCATATCTTTGAAACATCCTACTTATATGCAATTGTAACAAACTTAGACTCTGCAAGAATGTATCCTAATTTCATATATATCACTTGTTAAATATTTGTTATTTTTATTTTTTTAAAGTTAATTTTAAAAAAAAGTGGGGTTTAAAGAATACCCTGAATAGGTGTAAATTGAGGGTATGACATATGGTAATATAACACCATATAAGGCTTATTTAGAAAAAAAATAAAAAAAAAATAAAAGTCCTCTTATACAATGTGCTTTGTATAAATCTTGCTTTCCTTGAGGTTTTTTTTATTTTATTTAACTTTTTTGGTCAGTTAAAGTACATTAATGCAGATAAACATTATTTCTTGCAGGAAATGGTGTTTGCAAGTGTAGAGTATGTGATTGTTTCGCAAACTTTTCTGGAAATGCCTGTGATTGTTCTGAAGACATCAGACCTTGTATAGCAACAAATGGACAAGTTTGTAATGGCCGAGGTATCTGTGATTGTGGGAGGTGCAAATGTACAGACCCCAAATTTCAGGGAGCTACCTGTGAAATGTGCCAGACCTGTGTTGGTGTTTGCGCTGAACACAAGTAAGTAATTTATTACTAAAATATTAAAGCATACTTACAGTTGTGCTAGTAGGGACATTACCCTATAGCTTAGATGTCCTCTACAAAATCTTTTTAAATGTAATAATGATTTTAGCATGGGAGCTTTTGAATTGGGGTGTATTGTATTTGTGTGTGTGCATGCGCACACACACACACAAAATGAAAGGAATTGACCAATAAATGACAGGATAAAACATTTACTTATTGTGTCTAACTGCACGTATTGGTCGTGAAGAAATTACATTTTCATTCTGTATAAAGCATTTGTATTGACAATTTAAGAAAAAAAACGGTTTACAATCGTGTTTTGTATGTTGCAAAGTTTAACCCTAATTTGTCTTCGAACAGGGACTGCGTCCAGTGTAGAGCATTTCAGAAAGGAGAGAAGCAAGCAGTTTGCCATGAGCAGTGTATGACGTTTAATATCACAAAGGTTGACACACGTGATCTATTGCCTCAACCAGGCCAGGCAGAGGCACTCACTCACTGCAAAGAAAAGGATGTTGAAGACTGCTGGATTTACTACACCTACTCTGTGAATTCCAATTCTGAAATCCATGTACACGTTGTGAAGGACCCAGGTAAAATCAGAGCAATTTAGAGATACACATAAGTTAATGTGTGCACTCAGTGATGTTGAAGTGGGAAGGTTCAAGAAGTCTTCAGTAGGAGGACATGGCCTCCTTAAAAGGTCATTATGCACCCTAACAACTACAGCTAACTGTAGTGGTTATGGTGCCAGTATGCTCTTACCGCTGTCCCCTAGTTCTGTGTCAAACTTTCCTTCAGCAGAGGACTCTAAATTGCGAGCCGTACGCATTCACCCCCAAAAAGGCATCGGATGAGTCACCTCAAGAAGGGGACTTAATGTTAGGCAAAGAACCCAATATTCCCTACCAGATGAACTCCCACGACTGCATTTGCCTCCAGACTGGTCAGATACTGGCAGTACATTGGGGTATTCTTGTACTCATCTATTCCAACTATTATTTCTATCATAGTCTCTCTTTCCTTGTTTTAATTGTTATTAAGGGACTCATACCTGTGTAGTACGAATCGCCTGGGGGGGCCTCTCATGGGTCCGCACAGTCTCTACTTACAATTCAGTGCTAACATTTGTATCACCCATAATCTAACTAAAGGTTAAAGCATGTCATAACTGCCCTAGTTTACCTATCTTATAATAGAATGACATTCATTTACCAATCTTGTAATCGCATAGTCAGCCAGTATAGCCTGATTATTACAATCTGTTTTATTGTTCTACTTAATGTAACCAAAAAAAATGTGCATGTTTTCTCACTGCCTTACTGCTTACAAGCTATGTATTTTATCCCCTGTCACAAGCTGTTGGGGCGTGACAAGTCGCATGTAATTATCTGCACTTCAAAAATAAAGAATTAAAAAAAACAAAAAAAAAACAACCAACCGTTACTACTGTGTCGCACTGAGTGCAGTCTCCTTTCTGTGAAATCCTTTCCAAGTCATGACAATGGGTAGCACAAACGGTTGGTTGTTAAAGCAGTTACAGCAGTTACCGTATATACTCGAGTATAAGCAGAGTTTTTCAGCACATTTTTTGTGCTGAAAAACCCCAACTCTGCTTATACTCGAGTCAATGTCGGTTTTATGGCAATTTACATTGCCATAATACAGACTGGGGGCTGGCAGCGAGCGCTTACCTCTCCTGCAGCTCCTGTCAGCTCCCTTCTCCTCCTCGCCGGTCCGTTCAGCACCACTGTCAGCTCCCAGTGTAAGTCTCGCGAGAGCCGCGGGGTCATAGTGCGGCTCTCGCGAGACTTGGTGTGAGCTGGCAGAGGGAGCTGACCGGACCGGCGCGGAGGAGAAGGGAGCTGACAGGAGCTGCAGGAGAGGTAAGTGCTTCCTGCCAGCCCCCTCCACTGAACTGCCAATGCCACTGGACCACCAGGGAGTGAGAGCCCCCCTCCCTGCCATGTATCAAGCAAGGGAGGGGGGACGAAAAAATAAATAATACAATATTTTAAAAATAATGAAATTATTAAAATAATTGAAAAAAAATAATAATAAAAATGCCCACCCCCCACCAAGGCTCTGCAGCACACACTCACACTGCATTCATATATACACACAGCATTCATACACACTGCACTCGTACACACACTGCATTCATTATATACACACACACTGTAAATAAATATTCAATTAATATAATTTTTTTAGGATCTCATTTTATTTAGAAATTTACCAGTAGCTGCTGCATTTCCCGCCCTAGTCTTATACTCGAGTCAATACGTTTTCCCAGTTTTTTGGGGGTAAAATTAGGGGCTTCGGCTTATATTCGGGTCGGCTTATACTCTAGTATATACGGTACCCATCTTTCATAGCCCTTTGTGAAAACTCCTTTATCAAGCCTGGTGTGGTAAAGGCTATTTTATTAGCCCTACCATTGCTCTTATAAATATGTTATCACTGGAAGTTTTGCATGCCAGTCTTTCCGTTAATGTATTTGGCGAATAGTTCTATCCAACGGCCCGATCATCCACACGTGGGGGCAAGGTCTGCTTCAGATTATTGATCCTTCTTAATCTGTTCATTGCACTGTTAAAACTACCAGTAGATAGATAAATAGCTAAATGTATATTCCTAAAAGTTGGATTTTGGGTCTTTGATATTATGAATGTACGGGTAACCAGTACAGAAAGGTTGGGGGGGGGGGGGGGGTTGTTTTGTTTTCTTAAATGAATTGTGTTTTGGTTTTTTTTTTTTTATGATGAAAAAAGCAAGAGAGAACTCATCCTTACTTTTAGTATATGATGGGTTACTTCAACCATTTAAATGCACTTTGGGTCAGACAGTGTTTGAAACCAGACCGTGTCTATGGTCTTCCCTGCTTCTATGCAGTGAAGGCCATACAGACTGTTGATATTGAGACACTGTCTCACCCAAGGTGCATTTATATGGTTGAAGGAACTAATCATAGACTAAAAGTAGTGATGGGTTTTAGTTTAGACTGTATGCTTAGTCACCTGCCAACATTTGCAAAATGTCTGATGTTTGACCCCTCATTTAGCATGTCAGATCAATGTGCTGGTGAAGGAGCTTCTCACAGGACTCAAGATCTGGAACACAACTAGTTTCCAGTGTGCGCTAAGGGGGAAAACAATGATTGAACATCATATTCTTGCTCCCTGTATACGTAATGTGCTCAGATATCTCTGTGTAGGGTCCTGTCAGAAACTCCCTCCCCCTCGGGACATTACTCAGCCATTCCACATTAGGGGTTTGGCTCACGTCTGAAAATATAGCTCTACATGTCTGTGGGTCGGGGGGCTAGGCATCAGCAAAACTCTTGTGAAATAAGACTAGTCCGTTTCAGGCACCCGGCCTTATAGTTTGTTGGGTTTTTTTGTTTGTTTTTTTTAAGTGCCACCACTTGCATGAAGAGTGCACATTAGATCCACTCATTTAAAAACAAAAACTTGCCTTCCCTGTCACTCCACATATACATTGTATATTACAATGTTACAATTGAAAAAGCTTCCTATGCATTGTATTCAGTGATTTCTACAGCAACTTCAAGAAAGGGAAAACACACTCAGACGTTCTAAACACGCACATCATGGTAAATAGTTGTGTAATCTTTTGTGTGTTTTTGTTTTATCCCGCAGAGTGTCCTAGTGGCCCTGATATAATTCCCATTGTTGCTGGAGTGGTGGCTGGGATTGTTCTGATTGGGTTAGCATTGCTGCTGATCTGGAAGCTTCTCATGATCATCCATGATAGAAGAGAGTTTGCAAAGTTTGAGAAAGAAAAAATGAATGCCAAATGGGATACAGTAAGTACTTCAGAATAACTTTGTAAGACCATAGAAACTATACACTAGTCAGAAAACTGACCGTTGCCTGTTTTCACAAAATGTAAATTACATTTGACCGGGGACCTGTTCAATGTTGAAACTTGTTCCGTGACCCATAATTCAGTTTTAATAAAACATTAAACTTTAAAAATAAAGTCTTTTTCAAAAAGTACAGGACCCGCAAATATGTGATGAGCCGCAGTGCTGTAGTCTTAATGAAGGTCATTTCACATTGACAAAGGGTATGTTACCTGAAATGTTTGTGTTTAGCATGTCCTTTCTAAAAACTACAGCACTGAGGTGCATCTAAATCATTGTTTGCGCTGGTTCTGTTCTTTAATTTTGGGTTTGCACTTATTCCACTACTGGAGCCATAGTGGACCATGAACTAGCTGCATATAATTTTAATCTAGTGATTATTCTAAAGTATTTTTATGGTTCCCATCTTTTTATGCTGCAGCATCTTTTTCCTCAATTTTCTGTTTGTGTTTATTCCAGTCTTGGTTAGACTCTTCCTAGTATAAGATGTATCCATTGCACTGGTAAAGCTATGCTGCTATAAGCTGTTTATTTTATTGAGCAAGTAAAAGGACCTGCTCTTAAGTCTTTTCAGTATGTTGTTGGGTGAATTTATGAAGACAATTAGTGACACTTTTATGTATTAGTCCTGCTTTGGGGGACTTGTGTAAACAGGGTTTCCAAAGTCAGACTTCCTGTTTGACTAAGGCACCCATTGTTGGTTAGTGGTAGGCCTGTCTAAGAGGAACAAAGTGCAGACACATCTATACAGTTTGCTTGCCGAACAGTCCTTGAAATACTAAACTAATGTTTCAAACTATCCACATTCAGATCTCTAACTTCATATAGATATTAGATTTATTATTTAAATACTGTCCTTAAAGGGACACTCCAGGCACCCAGACCACTTCTGCTCATTGGTGTGGTCTGGGTGCCAACTCCCACTACTCCTAACCCTGTAAGTGTAATTATTGCAGTTTTTTAAAAACTGCAATAATTACCTTGCAGGGTTAACTCCATCTCTAGTGGCTGTCTACTAGACAGCCACTAGCGGTCTCTTCCTGGTCCATAGCACAGGAAACCTGTGCTAGAGCGTCGCTGGACGTCCTCGCGCTGTGTGATGACCTCCAGCGTCGCTCAAATCCCCATAGGAAAGCATTGAAAATAGTTTTCAATGCTTTCCTATGGGGAGACCTAATGCGCATGCGCGGAATTGCCGCGCATTAGGTCTCCTCGGCCGGTGGGCGGGATCAGTCTCGCCGGCCGACGGAGCGCGGAGGAGGAGACAGCGGCGAGGGACATCGCCACTGCCACAGGTAAGTGACTGAAGGGGTTTTCACCCCTTCAGTAACTGGGGATTGGTGGGTGGGAGAGGGACCCTCCAGTGCCAGGAAAACGGATCATTTTCCTGGCACTGGAGTTTCCCTTTAAGCCTACTTCATTACACTTTCACCATTCATATATCTGCGTATAACTGCATGTCAAAAAATGGGGAGTTCACATTTTCTTCTGTGGATTCGTTTCTCCAGCAAGAGAATCCAATTTACAAGAGTCCTATAAATAATTTCAAGAATCCAAACTATGGACGTAAAGCAGCTCTCTAAGCCTCCTCTGGTTGTATCTCTTCCTTTTTCTGTTTCTTCTTATGCATGTTCCTTTTACACACTTTACTATTAACACTGTGTGCCTGCAACCACTTCTTCTGGAAATACTCTCCACTGCTTTGCTTTTTAATTAACAATATTTGTTACAAAGTGTCCATTTTAGTGCTTTGCCAGATGGTTTAAAGGGAACTCCAAGCACCATACGAATCTATTCCCAAAATGTTGTTTTTTGTAGCTGAAGCTCGCAGCATCCCTACAGTCACGCACATCGAAGTAGGAAGCTATGCTTTCATTTGCTCATACTCTAGAGCGTTTTGTTTCGTAGCTTTTATTACTTTAATTCTATTTAAAAGGCTATTTTCAGCAGCAACTAGCTCCATTAGCAAAAAAACAAACAATAAGCAAGATCCAGTATTACTAGCTTTCTTGGTAATCCAGGTGGTGAGGGCCCAGCTACATGGCCCCATAGTTTCCTGCTGTGCTCCGCTTTATGTAATATGCTCAGTGGTGTCAAATGAGAACAGGGACGTGGTGACTTTTCTTGTCTGAGAAATCTTAAAGTCCTGTATAGCTTATGCCAAGATATGCATACCATATCCATGCATTAGTTATCTGTAGCACTGCAGAGGCCACAGATGTACACATTAATTTACTGGCAGTGAATGAATGTAATTGACAGACTAGCACTTCCCTATTAAATGTAAAAGTGGCGCTTTTTTTTATTTATTTTTTATTTTTTATTTTTTTTAAATAAAAAAAAATGGAATCAAGTAATACTGAGATTCTGCCTGTAAGTAGTACTCTTCCCCTCCTTTCCTTTCCCCCCCTTCATTTTTCCTCTTTTGTTACTTCTTGTATGCACTCATCTGGTCTCAGTGAAGGCTTTTATCATTGGTGACTAACATAAACTGCCCCAGTTAGAGTAAATTGTCATCTGAAAATAATAAACTTCATGTAAATTTTTAAACTGTAAAGATAAAACGTTGACCTGTTTGACTAGCCCAATGTTTATACTAAATTACTTTCTAAAGTGATGGTGTGTTAAGTTTGCATGACACGCACGCATTAAATGGGGAAAAGGTTACATGCTCACAACTTGCATTTTAGTAAAGATGCAAGTTTCTAAAGCATAAAAAAAAAATAATTCTAGTGTTTGTTAGTATCTGAACGATAACCACAGTGTTTCCTTTCTGGTAACACAAAGCACATTCATTCATGGATGAGGATCTTGTTGCCAATCGCTTCTTAAACTCAGAATCTAACTGGATGAATTGCAATGTATTGCCCCCTGTGCTGTTATTTACAGGGAAAAGATACTAACTATATTACAAAACGTGTGCCGTGTGCATTCTGTTCTAGCGTTTTTGAATGCATTAAGCTCAGATTTTGCCCTGCCACCCCGTTATAACCACCTCCTGCTACCACTTGAAGGTATATGCAGTGTATTTTAGCAGTAATAGTTTGATTTTCCATGCACGTGCATAGACACCAAAAAGAGGTTTTGTTTGCATTTTCTCAATGCTTATTCTTGATTTTTTTTATTTTTCTTCTAGGGAGAAAATCCTATTTACAAGAGTGCCGTGACAACAGTTGTGAATCCAAAATATGAGGGAAAATGAACCTTTTTTTCACTGTATGCAAAGTGTTTTTTTTTTTTTTTTTTTTTTTTTTTTTTAACTTATTTTATTTTTTTCCTTGCAGGGAAGCAGCCAAAGCGCAATTAATTCACTAACCAGTTGAGGGGAATGTATGTGTTGTTGTTTTTTGTTTTTTTACATGCAGGGGTTTTTGCTTTTTTGTTTAATTTTTTAATTTTTGTTGTTTGTTTTTTTTTGTACAGTTTATGCAAACCGTTTCAAGAAAGCTATTGATGCCATTGGACTATCATTCATTTAATTTTTTTTTTCTCTAAATAGTGTTGTAGAGTTTTGGGTTTTTCCCCCAGTTACAAACTCACAATTCACTGTTTAGTATAAAAAAAAAAAAAAAGACTACAATGAATAATGTTTTCTGAGGTCACATTGTGCCTTTTTGACCTTGATCACCAAACTTTTATTTTTTTGTTTCAACACCCACAAGGGTGAGATCAGGAGTAAACGCAGAAAGCCTTGCAAATGAGAGCATTATAATGGTTTCTGCTTTAGAAGGTTTATGAAAGCTAGATTTACAGAGAAGCCATAACTAATGTGATGTACTCCTTAAACGTCTTCTCTAGCATGGTCAGCAGGTTTGGTATGTGAGGTTCAGCAATTTGGGGGTCTTTTTTTATTGCAAGCAAATGGGGGCAAAGATGCCAACCAGCTCATAATGAACTTGATTGCTATGATCCTTCACCTTCCGGTGTGCCATAATTATAGCTTGTGGAGGATCATAGGAATTGTAGTTAATTAATTAGACGCTGGGTGGCCACAGGTTGCTTACATTTGAAAGGTTGATATTTGGTGTAAGTGTCTATGCAATTGAACAAAATACATTCTTGATAATGGTATCCCAAGTGGTCCGGGAGCATGCTTATTAAGACGGTAAATTCCAGTACTGTATGAATTTGCTGCATGAAGTTAACTACCAAAATTCACAATGCATTTACTTGTTAAGATGCCTTAATTCATGTTGCGTCCTAGATAATTTCTTTTTTTTCTTTCATCTATTCTCTGTCTTGCCATCTGGGGCTTCCTTGCCTTTAAATCGCTTGTTTCCGTCATCCAGACTGTAATTTTAGTTTGTAATCTTGGCTGTAAAATTTAAAGCTGTGCACTACTGTACTGTGATATATAATTGTTTTTCAGCTTGTTCAGAGACCGTTTTAACATTGTGCCATATACATTCATTGTTTATTTGCTTTGGACCATTTGCATTGCCTTTTGTTCAACATTTTGTCACAATCTTGTTTTTAAGTGCCTTTTTATTTTAGCAGGTGTTCACTTTTTACAATAAGGTTAACTAAAGTTATTTATTAAATAAAAATACTTAAAAACTGAAACGGTTCTTTGTCATTCTATTTGAATCCTTCAAAATTCGTGTTTTCTCCGGTTCCCCTGCTCATTTTCAGGTTTTCCAAAATGGTTTATGATTTTGCACCAATCAATAATGGCATACACAACTTTTTGGCGTCTTGTAACAAAATGCGAAGATGCTACTAATTTGCAGAGTAGGTTTCACAAAAAAATTGTACGGATTTCCAGAATTTCTTTAACTATATTTCAGTGCTTGTTAATAGATGGCTAGACCTGATGCACTTCTAATGTCCATATCGGAGCACCTTGCAAAAAGTTGTGAAGATGTAGGAAGCACAGTTCAAGATAACTGCAAAACTTCAATTAGATGTTTGTGTGAACATATCTACTCCCAGTTTAAGCAGGAGCACATTATGTGCGCCCTTTTTTTGGAGATGTTCTATACAACAGCTTTGGCACTTCCATTTAAGCTGATACTAGCTGTTGTTATTAAATGTTAGATCCCCCTACACTTTACAAAATTAATATTTATATATACATGCTTTGAACGAAGTTTGGCAAGTTGGCAAAGTTACTATGCGAAATGTCATTAAATAAAGCCTTAGTGCTGGGAGCCTCTGAAGTGCCACTAGGGCACAAAACTTATAGGCGTCATCTACTTGATGCTCCTCACCGTCCGACTCTTGTTGTTTTCCAGCCTAGCATCTTATATGAAGATTTGGTTTTTATTTTCTTTAATACCTGAATTAATATTTTTTCTCTATAGATGCTAAACATTGACTATTATATTAGGGTCCATTACCTTAAGCATTGTATTAATGGGAAGCCACATTTTAAGTGCTGGCAGGTAAAGGAATGGAAACACTAGCATGTGCTGCTCAATCCTAAATTCACGGTTGAAACAAAAAGCACAGGTTGGAGTTTTTTTTTTTTTTTACTAAAATACAGGAATGCGATCACCAAATAATACATCAATGTAGGTCCTTAAATGCTCTAGAACAGCAATGGCGATCCTGTGCCGCAGGTGGCACGCCGAGCCTTCTTTGGGCACGCGGCCTCAGGTCGCGGGGGAAAGGAGGGGCGCTGGTCGGCAGCAATGCAGGTGTCTTCCCAAAACGGCCGGCACCTACTCTGCTTTCGTATCGGGAGGACCTGGAGGCAGGGGGGAGGAATCTGGAAAGCAGCTCCTCCCGCGAGCAGGCTGTGTGGAGTGTACCCGCGTGCATGGCAGCTCCGCACTGCATGGGAGAACAGAGCTGCAGCCAGACTTATACCAACCACCACCGGACCACCAGGGCTGGCTGTGGGGCCGCCCCCCCTCCTTCACCAAAGGTAAGAAGGGAGGGGGGAGATAAGGATTTTATGTATAGGTCAGGATTACTTAAAAAAAAAACAAAAAAAACACACACATTTCAGCAGTCTGTCTGTAGTCAGCGGACTGTACGTATTAAACTGTGTGTGTGTGCGTCTCTTCAGCGGACTGTGTATGTATTTAGCAGAATGGGACCACTTTTCTCCTCTTGGTATAACTTGTGTTATTAGGCTTAATAACTTTAGCATCAATTTTTTTTATATATGTTGTGGATGTGGCAGTTTGTGACTGTGTATTGCATTTGTTGGGTATGCTATTAAATATAAGCTTAATTTTATCTATAATTTATATAATTTAACTCTGTGTTCTTCTTTTAAAACAAGATGTTAAAGGACCACTCTAGGCACCCAGACCACTTCAGCTTAATGAAGTGGTCTGGGTGCCAGGTCCAGCTAGGTTTAACCCTTTTTTCTATAAACATAGCAGTTTCAGAGAAACTGCTATGTTTATATAAGGGTTAAGCCAGCCTCTAAATCCTCTAGTGGCTCTCTCACTGACAGCCGCTAGAGCCGCTTGCGTGATTCTCACTGTGAAAATCACAGTGAGCGCACGCAAGCGTCCATAGGAAAGCATTATAAATGCTTTCCTATGCGACCGGCTGAATGCACGCGCAGTTTTTGCCGCGCATGCGCATTCAGTCGAAAGGGAGGATCGGAGGCGGCGAGGAGGAGGAGAGCTCTCCACCTGGCGCTGAAATAAAGGTAAGTTTTAACCCTTTACTCTCCCCAGCGCCCGGCAGGAGGGGGTCCCTGAGGGTGGGGGCACTATAGTGCCAGGAAAACAAGTGCCGCGCATGCATTCAAAGTGTCCATAGGAAAGCATTTCTCAATGCTTTCTTATGCACCCTCTGCGTGATGGAGGTGAAATGTGCCTCCAGCGTCGCAGATGCACCTCTAGTGGCTGTCTGGAAGAAAGCCATTAGAGGCTGGATTAACCCCAAATGTAAACAGCAGTTTCTCTGAAACTGCTAGGTTTGCATCTGAAGGGTTAAAACCTGAGGGACCTGGCACCCAGACCACTTCATTGAGTTGAAGTGGTCTGGGTGACTAGTGTCCCTTTAATTATTTCGGAAAACTGAACGAGTTGTTTTTTTCTAAACGTAAACCTCAGTATTCAGGTTTAATTGCCGTGTTGGCACTTTGAGGGGAAAAAATTGGCATGTATTGCTGTTTGGGCACTTGGGCTCAAAAAGGTTCGCAATCACTGCTCTAGAATGAAAAAGTGAATGCAGTGTACATAAACAAAGTTGGAGGTACACAAACTTAAACTCGAGGTGCCATTTTTTTTATCTGAGTGACAAGATGACACAATCAAACACCAGTGTAAGTGGAGCACTTTAAAGTGGGTGTGTTTATAGGATACAACAAGCTCACTCAATAAAATACTCAAATAACAGACGACCAAGGTATCATTTTTGCTGCAAATTAACCTCCAATATTTCACTCTGTTAAGAGATCTTAAGAACTGGGGGGGTAAAATCCATTCTTTTTAAAAATTAATATTCTCCTGAGAGTGCTTTTCTTTCAAGTACTACAAATTTGTGTAGACAAGAGATTTAGATGTTCAGAAATCTAAAAATACCTTTAAACAAGAATATATATTAGCTAGGTGTATGCTGTATAGTCCTAAACCAAGAGGAGATTCTGGGTCTCCCCCCACCTCCTAATGTATCACTATGCAGTGCAATTGATGCGGATAGCAATGTGGAGTTGGGAGGTGGCTAGAGAGATCGCAGAGAGTCCTTCTTTGCACCATTTTCCTTGCCATCATCAACTCATGCATTTTGGATCAGGTGGAATTCAAATTGACTTTTAGTTCCTCTTCCCTTAACTCTGTTCTCAGAAACAGAGATTTCTCTCCAGTTATGCAACACAGAGAATTTAAAATATTTGGAAGCGGCTGGAATCCAACAATACTTTTAACTCCGGAGAGACTCCTCTGTATCCTTTTAAGACCTTAGTCGTCAAAGGGGATATGTTATTAAAGATAATTTTATATAGTTCTTCCAGTGCAAAGTATGACAGACAAGGTTAAAGGGACACTATAGTCCCCAGAACAACTACAGTTTATTGAATTTGTTCTGGTGAGTAGAATCATTACCATTCAGGCTTTTTGCTGTAAACAGTCTTTTTAGAGAAAATGCAATGTTTACATTACAGCCTAGTGAGAACTTCACTGGCCACTCCTCAGATGGCTGTTAGAGATCCTTCCTGGGTCATGGCTGCCTAAAATGCATCCAAACATTCAGTATCTCCTCCCTCTGCATACAGACACTGAACCTTCCTCATAGAGATGCATTGATTCAATTCATCTCTTTGAGGAGATGCTGATTGGCCAGGGCTGTGTTTAAATTGTGCTGGCTCTACCCCGATCTGCCTCTGTCAGTCTCAGCCAATCATATGGGGAAGCATTTTGACTGGCTCAGGCTACTACTTCTGCTGATGTCAGCAGGTAGTGGGCAGGTCTAAAGGTAAAAGGGACAAAGTATGCAGCTGCAGACTTGAATACAAGTAAGATTTTACTATAGTCATGGGGGGGGGAACCAGGGTTGCTCCATGGTTTTAACCCTATAGGGTCAGGAATACATGGTTTTTGTTCCTGACCCTATTGTGCTCCTTTAAATAGACATTTCACTAGATTACATATGGCAGTGGAAGACTGTAAATGTTACATGAAATGTCCAGAACATTACACTTTTGTTTTTTTTTTTTATAGGAAAACTACTGCTTTACAGTACATGAATGGGAAAGTTATCTGATTCAGCAGGAAATTCTGTAAAATATTGCTTTAAATAAAGATACTTCCTTTATATTTGAGTCGCGCACAAGTCTCAAAAAATAGTATTGTAGATTAGTCCAGTAAAAAACAGCTAAACTTCATTCTATTTTTATGCTATGTTTTGTGTCATGTCAGGTGTGTGTGTTCGTGTTCGGATAGCAAAGGTACAAAGTTACACTTTCAAACTGGAATAAGTGAAACAATCTCTGTCAATGGATATAAAACCAGCCTCCACACTGTTTTTTCTTGCACAATAGTGCCCCCTACCCTGGCACTGGTTCAAGCTCCGCCTCTGCTCCTCAAATGCTTTCCTATGAGGTTATAGGTGTTGCTGGATATCCTGATGCAAAGCGTGAGGACTTTTGGTCACCTAATCACCCAGAAGTCCCTCAAGTGGCTTTCTGGAAGACAGCCACTAGAGGTGGAGTTAACCATGCTATGTAATTATTGCAGTTTATTAAAAACTGCAATAATCTCAATTGCAGGGTTAAGGGTTCTGGGACACCACACCCAGACCACTAGAATGAGTGAAGTGGTCTTAATGCCTCAAGTGTCTCTTTAAAAATGTAAAAAGATAACATAAAAGTAACTTTTCTATTCATCTAATTTTTTTTTTTTTTGGTCAATCATTTTTTATTTTCTTAAATGAGGCATTAAGGGCATACAGTACAAAGCATATCAATAATATACATGTGGTTGTTCTGTTAAATCAGATATCTGGTATCTCTTGATAGGTGGTTTGGTACACTAACATGTGTAGCTCCACTTCTACCGATATTAGCCTCATTTAACATTCGTAAACAATATAGGGGAGTGAGTGCAGTTTTGCAGTCCTTTTAAGGGTGGTTCCCTGTGGTGTAGGTATTAGAGGTGTGGGATAGGTCTTCACCACTTCGGCAGTCTTGGTAACTGGGTTTTCATGGACTGTTGGTTACATGAGCGTTGTTATATGTTGCGGGCGTAGGTAGCCGTCGGGTATGAGTAAGTGGTAAGTAGGGAAGCATAGGGAACCAGCCTCATGGTTCATTTTGCAGTTGTCTGTGTGTGTGTGTGTGTGTGTGTGTGTGTGTGTGTGTATCTGGTCTGGTCAGGCTACATGACTGATTGCATCTTTCTGTCCTAGTTGTCTGTCATGACTTTGTGCGTCATTCTGGGTTCGTGTCCTCCGGTGGTGGCACAAGTTCTCGCCTTGGTTCCTGGTCTAGGGGTTTGTTGTCGGTGGGTCTTCTCACCCGGGTTTTCTGGGAAACTCCCACTATATATGAGTAGAAAGCTCTCCCCTGCTGTTCCTGCCTCTGATCTAGTAACCAGTATTTTATTTAATCTACCTCAATACAAAAAGAAAGCAGCCCAATCCTCCTTTTCCTACAGAACACCGCAATTATGGAACAACCTCCCGCACACTTTGAAATCTTCCCCCAGCCTAAAATTCTTTAAGAGATCCATATCTACATACCTCAAAACAGAATGCACCTGTCATGGTTAATTGTTTCTTACCTGTTCTATGTTAAATTCTGTATATACGTCATGTATTAATATTGTTTTTGTATTCTATTGTACCCTATTGTAATGATGCAATGGTTTGTGGATCCAGGACATACTTGAAAACAAGAGAAATCTCAATGCAGATGCATACACTACATCACCCAACCCCACTCACTCCACTGTTCTATGCTCGTTTGCACCTACTACAACGGAAGAGGTTTCTGCTCTGCTTCGGTCCTCTTGCCCAAGCCACCTGTTCTCTCTATCCTATTCCCTCATATCTCATCCACACTCCTTCTTGCTCATCCTCTCACAACATTTTTGAATCTCTCTTTCCTCTTGCACATTTCCTTCACCCTTCAAGCATGCAACCATAACGCTGATTCTTAAAAAAAAAAAAAAAAAAAAAAGCCCAACCTTGACCCCAACTCCAACATCCAACTACTGCCCTATATCGCTACTGCCATTTGCCTCCAAGATTGTTGAGAGTTGTGTATGCGAGATTGACAGACTTCCTCGAATCCAACTCTTTGCTTGACCCGCTTCAGTGTGCATTCCACGCTCGTCACTCTGTTGAAATGGCTGTGACCAAAGTATCCAATGATTTAATCGCTGCTAAATCTCACTGACATTATTCTATCCTAATTCTCCTTCATCTTTCTCCTGCCTTTGACATGGTTGATCATAAACAGCTTCTTCTCATTCTCCATCAACTCGGCCTATGAGATACTGCTCTCTCCTGGTGCTCCTCCTACCTCTCCCAGCACTTTTCCAGTGTTTCTTTCTCTGGCTCTGCCTCTTCTCCCCAACCCCTCTCTGTTGGCATACCCAAGGTTCAGTCCTTGGTCCCCTACTGTTCTCCATCTATACTGCCTCCCTTGGTAAACTCATCAGCTCCTTTGGCTTCCAATATCATTTATATTTAGATGACATGCAAATCTACCTGTCTTCTCCTGATCAGGGCCAGTGCAAGTTTTGCTGCCCTAGGCAAAATAACAATTTGCCGCCCTCCCTCCCTCCCCCCCCCGTGACATCACAATGCCACACCCATATGATCTCCCATATGAACTAACGCCAGTGCTGCACATAGTGTGTTTTTTTTTTACATTAAAAAAGCCTGCAGGGACAGGCTATAGACTCCAGAACCACTACATTAAGCTGCAGTGAGTCTGGGGACCATAGTGTCCCTTTTAATGTGAGATAAATTAGAGATGAGTGTCATTAATATTATACTAGATTGCCTACTTACAACCAGATGAGGATGGTGATGGGCTCTGGCTGCAGTCTAGCTCCACTGGTTTGGTGTAGAACATGCTGTCTGGTGGCTGTTTGTAACTGTGGTCACAAAAGTCAATGTTCTGGGAGAACGGGAAGCAGCTCCATTTTTTTGGGCCCCTTGCACAGAACAAGGTCTGGACCCTCAGGGCCTCATGGTGAGTGTATGCACATAAGGCCCGCCCATAAGTCCACCTACATGTTCCACCCATGAGTTCACTCACAGGGAGTGGAGTGTGTAGGGGATCTAAAGTGTGTGCTTATGTAATGTAGTTTATAGGGATACCAGTTTGTGTAGGTGATGCAGTGTGTTTTTGTGTAAGGGATGTATTGTGTGTTTCTGGTTGTGTTTAAGGGATGCATTGTGTGAATCTGTGTTTGTATGTGTAAGGGATGCAAAGTGTGTTTCTGTGTATGTGTGCAAGGGATTAGTTGTCTGTGTGTAAGGGTTACATTGTGTGTGTGTGTGATGGATGCATTGTATGTTTCTCTGTGTGTAAGTGAAAAATGGTGTGTTTCTGTGTATGTATAGGGAAGCATTGTGTGTGCAGTGTGAAAGAAAGAGTTTGTGGGGTAGAATAGGGGCTGATTCCTACCAGTCTCTTTGTGCTTCTCTTTCCCTCCTTCCTCAGCCTCTCTCCCCTCTTTTCCCTTACTGCTCTCCCCTCCTGTCCCTTACTGCTCTCCTCCACGCCCCCTCCCTTAGTTGTCTATCATCCACTCCCCACCCCTACCCTAGTGGTCTCTCCTCCTCCACCCCTTCCCTTTCCCCTAGTGGTCTCTCCTCCACCCCCCCCCCCCCCACTGCTTTAGTGGTCTCTCCTCTACCCTCTACTTCTAAACCCCCCCCCCCTCCCCTAGTGGTCTGTCCTCCATCCCCCTCCCTCCCTTAGCAGTAGCTCCTCACCCACCACCCCTACCCTAGTGGTATCTCCTCCGGTCCGCGGTACAGGAGCTTCTGTTTTCTGTATCTGTGAGCACTTCCTGTCCGTCCAGCCGGGTACAGGAAACGGATGTTCCTGTACCGCGTACCGGAGCTCGGCTACGCTACACTGGGGGACTGGCAGGAGGGAGCGCTGTGCACTTATCTCCTGCCGATCACTCTTTTCTTGCACACACAGGGCCGGTGCGCCCTCATGGACGTGCAGGCCTGGGCAGTGCTGCAGCCGTCTGAGGCTCTCTATAGAACGTTTAGGCAGCTGCAGCATTTGAGCGGAAGCGCCGGCCCTGCTTCTGATCTCTCTCTGCACATCTTGACTCATGTCTCTGACTGCCTCTCCGCAATTTCCATCTGAAAGGCTGCTCTTTTCCTTAAACTCAACCTGTCCAAAACAGGACTTCTATTGCTACTCTCGTGTGTGTCTGTCTCCAAGTCAACTGCGCCACCATCACCTCTACCTCGCATGCTCGCTGCCTATGTGTTCTCTTTGACTCCGATCTCTCCTTCACCCCTCATGTCCAGTCAATCGCCACATTCTGCCGCTTCCATCTCAAAAACATAGCTCGCATCCACCCCTATTTATCAGACGCGTGTAAGTTGCTGGTCCATGCCGTTGTTCTTTCTTGCCTTGATTACTGCAATACCCTTCTCAGTGGACTTAAGTGTTCCCAGATTGCACCGCTGCAGTCTAAAGTCACCCCCCTCTGTCAGTCCCTACATTGGATTCCAGTTAGATATAGGGCTCAATTTAAGATTCTGGTGCTTGCTCACAAGTCCCTACATACACCCTGTTCCAAATTATTATGCAAATTCTATTTAACCCCTTAAGGACGCGGGACGGTTCAGGACCGTCATCGGCATTTTCCCATTGCCGACCGACGACGGTCCTGAACCGTCCTTAATTTAAAATGTACTTACCCGATCGCCGTCGTTCCCCCGGCGGCGATCGGCGGTGCTCCCGGTGTGGGGAGACTGCCTGCAGCCCAGACAGTCTCCCCATGGCGAATTAGGACCCCTGTGGCCATGTGATCGCCCAACAGGGCGACCACATGGTCACAATAGGTGTCCTAGTCTCTGCCTGCAGGGGGACTGTCTGTGCTGACAGGCAGTCTCCCTGCCAGTGTAAAATCAAAAAAAAAATTAAAGTGAAAGTTAATAAAAAAAAATATTATTATATATGTGTATATATATATATGATATATAGACATATATTATACCTATATAATATATGTCTATATATCATATATATAATGTCATGCTAAGTGTATTTTTATATTAATATGTACATATATTAATATAAAAATACACTTATAATTAAATTACACACGTATATATATAATATATATAATAACTATATATATTGTATATATATATTATTATAAAATACAAATAATAAGTAAATTAAATTAAATAAAAAAAATAAAAATAATAATAAAAAATTAAAAAAAATTATATATCTATACGAAATGTTATTCTAACTGTATTTTGATATTAATATATATATATTTATATCAAAATACACTTAGAATGAAATTGTATATATATCTATGTATATATAAATAAATAAAAAGAATATGAACTATTCATATGTCCATATAAAAAATTACATAAATAATTATATAAATATACACGTAGACTTCAAATATATAAATATGCATATATATTTAAATTCTACGTGCGTATTTATGTAATATTTTTACATAATGAAGTTATTTTATTGATTGCAATTTAAGGGACCTGCCTGCCAACCCAGGCCGAAAGTACAGAGAATTTAATTTGCTATCACTGTATTTTACCCTGTAACGTTCTACGACACCCTAAAACCTGTACATGGGGGGTACTGTTTTACTCGGGAGACTTCGCTGAACACAAATATTAGTGATTCAAAACAGTAAAACATATCACAGCGATGATATTGTCAGTGAAAGTGACTTTTTTTGCATTTTTCACACACAAACAGCACTTTTACTGATGATATAATTGTTGTGATACATTTTCCAGTTTTGAACCACTAATATTTGTGTTCAGCAAAGTCTACTGAGTATAACAGTACCCCCCATGTACAGGTTTTATAGCGTTTTTGAAAGTTACAGGGTTAAATATATGGGTCAAATATTTTTACATTGAAAATGGCCAGGTTGGTTACGTGCCTTTGAGAGCGTATGGTAGCCCAGGAATGAGAATTACCCCCATGATGGCATACCATTTGCAAAAGAAGACAACCCAAGGTATTGCAAATGGGGTATGTCCAGTCTTTTTTAGTAACCACTTAGTCACAAACACTGGCCAAAATTAGCGTTCAATTTAGTTTTTTACTTTTTTCACACACAAACAAATATGAACGCTAACTTTGGCCAGTGTTTGCGACTAAGTGGCTACTAAAAAAGTCTGGACATACCCCATATTGAATACCCTGGGTTGTCTACTTTAACAAAAATATGTACATGTGGGATGTTATTCAGCGATTTATGACAGATAATAGTGTTACAATGTCACTATTGATACATTTTAAAAATGTATGTTTTGAAACCGCAATATCCTACTTGTACTTATAGCCCTATAACATGCAAAAAAATAGAAAAAAGCATGTAAACACTGGGTATTTTTAAACTCAGGACAAAATTTTGAATCTAGTGGTAGTGTACTGGTGAAGCGCTATACAATATTAAATTATAACAATAGTGTTTTTTCCTATTTACAATTGGTGAATAAACTTTAACATGTGAATATATGTATAAACAGTACCTTTTAGGTATATACAGAAGTGTTCTAAGTTGGTAATCAGTACCTTAAGAAAAACAGAATATACCAAACATAGTGTAAACTGTGACAAAAATGAAAATGGATTTAAATTAAGAAGGAAAATTCCCACTCACACTTTAGAGAGCTAATAATGTATAGCTCAATTTGATCGCCTGTGGGGTCCGTAGAGGCGACCCTATCCCTTCTTTTTGCTGGATATTGTTGTCTTAAAATTCTGAAATGTTAAAACATATATATGGTGCAGTACCGTATGGTTCCAAATGTATGTGAAAAAAAGAACAGATTTGTACTCACAGACACAGAGCCATCCACATCGGCTCTGATCACGGGTATATGTGGTTCAGGACCACACATCTTCTTTAAGAGCAGGAACAATGCCACCAGTGTTTATAGCAATGTAAGTATATTTATTACATAAAATTATTTATAACAATAAAAAACTATATATAGCAATATAAAAACACTGTATAGGCATAAAAAAGTCCAAATGAATAAAGACCGATATTCTCCAAGTTCCAGGACGCGTTTCGCTTTAACAGCTTCTTCAACTGGATAAAAAAAGTCTCTATTTCTTCTTTGGGACCTGTTCCTGCTTTTATATGTCTTTGAGAGTTCATTCCTTAATTAAGAGTCCGTGATTTCGCGGGCTATCTCCATGGGAACGGTGACGCCCTGCGATTCACGTCTCGTTTTCATGTATTTCCGGGTTTCCGCGTCACTTCCGGTCACGTGTCTCTCGGCCGTTACGTCATGCGTTCCACCTTGCGGTTCACTCGGCCGATACCCGGAAGTGAGTGGTATCATTCCACAATGATGGGAGATAGATATATGGATAAGAAAAACACATACATTCATAATGGCAGAAGTTTAAATGAGGGGAAATATTGATTACTTGATTGATTTCTTCTCATTTAAACTTCTGCCATTATGAATGTATGTGTTTTTCTTATCCATATATCTATCTCCCATCATTGTGGAATGATACCACTCACTTCCGGGTATCGGCCGAGTGAACCGCAAGGTGGAACGCATGACGTAACGGCCGAGAGACACGTGACCGGAAGTGACGCGGAAACCCGGAAATACATGAAAACGAGACGTGAATCGCAGGGCGTCACCGTTCCCATGGAGATAGCCCGCGAAATCACGGACTCTTAATTAAGGAATGAACTCTCAAAGACATATAAAAGCAGGAACAGGTCCCAAAGAAGAAATAGAGACTTTTTTTATCCAGTTGAAGAAGCTGTTAAAGCGAAACGCGTCCTGGAACTTGGAGAATATCGGTCTTTATTCATTTGGACTTTTTTATGCCTATACAGTGTTTTTATATTGCTATATATAGTTTTTTATTGTTATAAATAATTTTATGTAATAAATATACTTACATTGCTATAAACACTGGTGGCATTGTTCCTGCTCTTAAAGAAGGTGTGTGGTCCTGAACCACATATACCCGTGATCAGAGCCGATGTGGATGGCTCTGTGTCTGTGAGTACAAATCTGTTCTTTTTTTCACATACATTTGGAACCATACGGTACTGCACCATATATATGTTTTAACATTTCAGAATTTTAAGACAACAATATCCAGCAAAAAGAAGGGATAGGGTCGCCTCTACGGACCCCACAGGCGATCAAATTGAGCTATACATTATTAGCTCTCTAAAGTGTGAGTGGGAATTTTCCCTCTTAATTTAAATCCATTTTCATTTTTGTCACAGTTTACACTATGTTTGGTATATTCTGTTTTTCTTAAGGTACTGATTACCAACTTAGAACACTTCTGTATATACCTAAAAGGTACTGTTTATACATATATTCACATGTTAAAGTTTATTCACCAATTGTAAATAGGAAAAAACACTATTGTTATAATTTAATATTGTATAGCGCTTCACCAGTACACTACCACTGAACTCACTCTTAAAGATAAGAACTTGGTGTTAAAGCTGCTTATCCATTGTTCACTCTTTGCAAATTAGCGCTAGTACTACCCTGTTTTGTTTAAAATTTTGAATCTATTTAGCAGTTTTTTTCATTCGCTTTTGTAGACGAATAAAAGATTTTTCACATAAAAGTAAAAAAACATGTATTTTTTTCAATTTTTCATCATATTTTTTCATTTTTAAAAAATTTAATTACATGAGATTATATAAATAATGGTATGTAAAGAAAGCCCCTTTTGTCCTGAAAAAGCAATATATAATTTGTATGGGAACAGTAAAGGAGAGAGCGGAAAATTACAGCTAAACACAAACACCACAAAAGTGTAAAAAGATGCCTGGTCGCAAATGTACAACATCGCAAAAAAAGACCGGTCCTTAAGGGGTTAAGTGTCACAAAGATTAAATATTTTGTTTTTCAGTTTAACTCATGGGTGGCATTGTGTCTCAGGGCTCTTTTGATCACTGAAAACAATCTCGTACACCTGTGATAATTAGATTGCCAGGTGAGCCCAATTTAAGGAAAAACTGCTAAAGGAGGGTGTTCCACATTATTAAGCAGAGCACCATTTTCATGCAATATGGGGAAGAAAAAGGATCTCTCTGCTGCCGAAAAGAGTGAAATAGTTAAAGGCGTTGGACAAGGTATGAAAACATAAGATATTTCACGAAAACGTAAGCGTAATCATCGCTCTATTAAGAGATTTGTGGCTGATTCAGAGCACAGACAGGTTCGTGCAGATAAAGGCACATTGAGGAAGATTTCTTCCAGATACATGCATCGGATCAAGAGAGCAGCTGCTAAAATACCATTACATAGCAGCAAACAGATATTTGAAGCTGCTGGTGCCTCTGGAGTCCAACGGACATCAAGATGTAGAGTCCTCCAGAGTCTTGCAACTGTGCATAAACCTTCTATTAGGCCACCACTAACCAATTCTCACAAGCAGAAACAGCTGCAATGGGCAGAAAAATACATGAAGACTAATTTTCAAACAGTCCTGTTCACTAATGAGTGCCGTGGAACCCTGGATGGAGTAGTGGATGGTTGGTAAACAGCCATCCTGTTCCAACAAGGCTGCGACGTCAGCAAGGCGGTGGTGGAGTCATGTTTTGGGCCGGAATCATGGGAAGAGAGCTGGTTGGCCCAGTAGTAGCTGCTATCAAATAAAGGGTCCTATGTTAAAATGTAACGTGACCTGTTAAAATGTTTAAAAAGTTAAAATGTTGTTTTAAGTTTGATTGAAATAGCTTTTGATTTCAGTAAATATGCTGCAAACACAACAAATGACAATTTTCAGTTCTTTACAACCCAAAGTGTTTTGAAACTTACTGTGCGTAATAATTTGGAACAGTGCATTGGAAGTTTTTTTTATGTTTAAAAAAAATACTGTTATCATTAGGAGGTTTGTTCAATAAAATTTGAATTATACTCTTAATAGTCGATAACATGAGAATTATGCTGACTGTTATTTACATCAATTATTTAGGTAAATGAGAAAAATATCATTTGCATAATAATTTGGAACAGGGTGTAATGCTGCTCCAACCTACCTATCCTCCCTAATACACAAGTATGTCCCCTTGAGGACCCTGCACTCTGCCGAAGACCTACGTCTATCCTCTGTCCTTACTCCCACATCTGATGCGCACCTCCAAGACTTCTCCAGGGCTGTACCTTTTCTGTTCCCTTCCCTATTCCGTTAGACTTTCACCCAGTCTCCACTCCTTCAAAAAATCATTGAAAACACACGTCTTCAGGAAAGCACATCATTTAAATTGTTAGCGGGTTTTCTTCTCTCTCTCCTCCCCCTCCCCCCCCCCCCCCCATGACTCCTCTCCTGCAACTGTCAAAAATAACCTAAGTTCTCCATGAACACTTTTCTAGCAACCTATTTGATTACCCCTACTTATACCCTTTGACACTATACCCCACTCCCTCTAGCATGTAAGCTTATTGAGCAGGGCACCCAACCCCTCTGTTCCTGTGCATTCAACTCATCTAGTTACAATTACGTGTCTGTTTGGCCACCTATTGTACAGCGCTACAGAATTTGCTGGCGCTATATAAATAATATAATAATAATGTATCCTTCCTGGTGAAATATTTTATAAATAAATTAAATCTATTTAATAACCAGTCACTTGCTTTTTTCGTGTGCTCATGTTGACCTTTGATATCAAACCAGCAACCAAGACAATTATTTTTCTACCTAATAATTTTCTACAGTGACGGATACAATTAGAGAGATATTGAACTAACTACATTAAAGGGGCGAGGACAGGAACGGCTGTTCTCACCACAACGAAGAACCCTGAAAATCTGGGGCATGACTTAAATTCATATTGATTAATTAATGCAACCATCTTCAAATTTCCAGTGGTGCATCCTCTTCTAGGTGAGTCTAAATATAAGGAAGTCAATCAAAATTATGTGAAACAAAGCACCCTATTCATAGTGAAAATATTATTTCTAGTCAATAGCTGTTTCACTCATATTGCGCTCGCTCTCTCTCTCACCTGCTATTTCTAATTGCTAATCAGTCCATTTATCTGCTGGCATATGGACTGGTTCTGTGACTGTGTTTTTTGGGGCAAGAGAGTTATATTAGTTATAATAAATCTATGAAAGAATTGCCAAATGCTATTTTAGTAAATCATCCTTGTTTAGCAACATCCTGCGTGATTTCTGCCCTTTAATTAGAAACATTTTAAGAAGAGGTTATGCCATGTGGTAACTAACCATACCCTGCAGCTTTTTACGGAATGTTTCCCACCGTTCCTTTAAGACTTGCTGAGCATCATGGTAATTGTTACTAACATCTGCAGTTCCATTTGTACGTGTCCTTACATACCAAACTATTTATATGGGATTTGGCAAATGTATTTTTATATATATTTATACCAGTGCCATCATAAACTCTGTTTTAAACAATCCACATTTGTCCAGAAATATTTAAAAGCCTGATTATATTTTTTACGTAATTACATATTTGTAAATCTAGTTTGAACTTTATAATTATCCCTGATCAGTGATGTTCATGGAGGAAATTACAGATTACTGCTATTCCCCATGGAGAACATTCAATCTCAGACTCTTTATACCCATAGCATTGCTTGTAATTGTTTGCATCCATCCTAACACATGGTTTCAAAATGATTTTAAAAGATGAGCATCATAGGGACGACACTAAAACTGTGTTTAGTAGAGTGTGGGGTCTTTACAGAATTGTGGATAATGGTTTAGTTTTAAACAATGCAGCCAGAAAGGAGTGTTTTAAGAGACCTAAGATTAGTTAGGGGATTTATGGCATGAGGGCATATGGCTAAAGGAGACTCAAGGTTAGGCAGTCTTTGACCATTTAAAGTTATTGGGGGTTAGAGGGGTTTAAAGGTGGTTTAAGGATAGAAGGCTCATCTTTTGGAGTACATTTGGTCAGAGTTGACCAGAGGAAGGAAGGCCCAACTTTGGAGGAAGTGTGGTCCACCTGACAGACCATCCAGCTGTGGAGGGCTGTGAATATGGAAACCCCAACTGTATTTTGTTAATGAGTAAATTGTTTGAGTATTCCTCCCTGACTCACTGTAAGTGGGGAGACGTCAGGGAATACTTGTTGTAAAATGGAAGCAATAGCAGCATGGAAGTAGGATGCCACACTCATCCACCACGCGGTGTGCATGGATAAAACCCACTTACACTGAGTAACTGAGTAGAAGTAGCGATATCTATAGTGACACTTGACACCAGGCTGACACATCACTCCAGTGTGTGGACATGCACATTATGGGTGTCATCAGTAACACAAGTGTGTGTTGGTCAGTATGTGTTAATGAGTGTTTAAGGGGGTGGGGCCTTACCGCCATCTAGAGCGAGCGCACTTAACAAGAGCTCTGCAATCATCATCCATTAAACTCTAAATCTTGGTACCCAAGTTCCTTAGCGGACCACGCAGACACTTGGTGACGAACGAGATTTCAAGGCAACTTGTGGAGTTACTCCGGTTGTTGGCTGCTGCTGCTGAGCTCTGCGTATTAGTATGGACCCAGTTGAGAGTAGGACCTTGCTGTCTCGTTCGTGTGAGTGCCTGTAACTGATCACCTGGCACCCCGACTGGGTACCTCCGTTGATGGATGCTCCTAGCGCTTCTTGAGGACCCCAAGCAATCTAGCCGACACCACAACCACCACAGGCTGAACCTCTCTTCCTTCAAAGCGAAGCAGGAACAAGCTCTTACAAGATTTTAGGAGTGATTAAAGCAAGGGAATATGCAGAGCATAGTAATCCCTTGTAGCAGATTCCCCCAATTAGAGACAGGACTCAGATTCAGGGTGAAGTAGAACTGTCTAACACTTTCTTTTACTTGGGACTAACCCATATGGTCATTACATATTCCTATAAACCCACCTTTGACCTCTGCAGCCACTAAACTACTTTCAATGACTTCCTCCCTCGGGCTATCGCAGTGGGCAAATTCTCCCACCCATGTAGCTGGCAATACCCTTGACCTAATCTTCACTTATGCATGTACAGTAACTAATATCTGCAACTCTCCATATCCACTCTCTGATCACCACCTCTTATCATTTGCTCTTGCGTACCCCCTCACCCAACAACCTCAGCCTACCCCCCCTCAACTCAAGAGGGACCTTAATTCTCTTGATCTCCAACTGTTGTCAGCTGACATTGATTCACAACTGCTGTCCATCCCTTCCCTCTCCTGTCCTTCACTGGCCATCTCCATATATAACTCTACTCTTACATCTGCCTTGAACACTGCAGCGCCACTCCAAACCAGCACCTCGAGGAGGACCCGCCCCCAACCATGGCATACTAAATCAACGCGCTACCTGCAAAGATGCTCCCGTTGTGCTGAACGCTCCTGGAGGAAGTCTTGTACCCAATCAGACTTTCTCCATTATAGATTCATATTGTGTTCATACAGTGCAGCCCTTGCCCTTGCCAAACAGTCCTATTTTACCTCTCTCATTAGTTCATGTTCCCGCAACCCCAGGCGTCTCTTTGACACCTTTAATTCTCTTCTTCGCCCTGCTGTGGCCACCCCCAAAACTAACCTTACTTCTGATAACTTTGCATGTTACTTCACTGACAAGATTGAACAGCTAAGGAAAGAATTCTCCCCTATTGCCTTTCTGTTTCTCAATCACACATAAATCATGCCTTTCCTACCCTTCAGACATTCTCCCCAGCTACTGACCAAGAGGTGGCTGCTCTTCTTTGCTCCTCTCGCCCCACCACTTGCCCACTCGACCCTGTCCCATCTCACCTTATCAGATCTCTCTCCACTTGTCTCGTGCCTTCTCTAACACACATCTTCAACTGCTCGCTCTCTTCTGGCATCGTCCCTAATGACCTTAAACATGCCACTGTAGTACCTATACTAAAAAAACCATCCCTCGACCAGTGGCGTACACACAACCCATGGGGCCCCGGTGCGAAAACTGATCCGTGGGCCCCCCGTGCGCGCTTACTCTGCACGGGCTGGGGCCGCAACACATGGCGGCGGGCACCTGGTCGCAGGGCTGCGACCCGTGCGACCGCGGTATGTACGCCAGTGCATGCATAAACACATACACTTAAAGGACCACTACAGACACCCAGATCAAATCAGCTCAATGAAGTGGTCTGGGTGCCAGGTCTCTCTAGTTTTAACCCTGCAGCTGAAAACATAGCAGTTTCAGAGAAACTGCTATGTTTCACTGAGGGTTAATCCAGCCTCTAGTGGCTGTCTCATTGACAGCCGCTAGAGGATTTTCTGCGATTCTCACTGTGAAAATCACAGTGAGAAGACGCTGAACGTCCATAGGAAAGCATTGAGTAATGCTTTCCTATGGGCGGTTTGAATGCGCGCGTGGCTCTTGCCACGCATGTGCATTCGGAGCTGAGAGGCGGATCGGGGCGGAGAGATCCCAGCGCCAAGGGAGCCCGCCGCTGGAGAAAGGTAAGTGCTTTAGACACACACACACACACACACACACACACTCTCATTGACAGACGCACACATTTACTGACAGACACACACTCAGTGACAGACGCACACAAACATACTCAGTAACAGACACACACACTAACCCTAACACACTCTAACACTAACACACTCACTAACACACACTCACTAACTAACACTAACACACACTAACACAAACTAACACTAACACACTCACTAACACACACTAACACTAACACACTCACTAACACTAACACACTCACCAACACTAACACACTCACCAACACTAACACACTCACTAACACACTCACTCACACTAACACACTCACTAACACACTGACTAACACAATCACTCACACTAATACACTCACACTAACACACTCACTAACACACTCACTAACACACTCACTAACACACTCACTAACACTCTCACTAACACTCTCACACACTAACACACACACTAACACTAACACACACACTAACACTAACACACACACTAACACACACTAACACTAACACACACACTAACACACTCACTAACACACTCACTAACACTCTCACTAACACTCTCACTAACACACTCACTAACACTCTCACTAACACTCTCACTAACACTCTCACTAACACACTCACTAACACACTCACTAACACTCTCACTAACACTCTCACTAACACTCTCACTAACACTCTCACTAACACACACTCACTAACACACACACTCACACACACACTCACTAACACTCTCACTAACACTCTCACTAACACTCTCACTAACACTCTCACTAACACTCTCACTAACACTCTCACTAACACTCTCACTAACACTCTTACTAACACTCTTACTAACACTCTCACTAACACTCCCACTAACACACACTCACTAACACACACACACACTAACACTCACACTCTCACTAACACACACTCTCACTAACACACACACACACTAACAATCACACTCTCACTAACACACTCACTAACACACTCACTAACACACACACTAACACACTCACTAACACACTCACTAACACACTCAACGTTTTTTTTTAAAATTTAATCCCCCCAGCCTCCTTACCTGTGTGAGAGCTGGGGGGATTCCCTGGGGTCCAGTGGTGTTGCTGGCCCTGCTGTCACCCGGCTGGCTGGCGGGCGCGCGAGGGAGCACTGTCCCCTGAGTGCTCCCTCTTCAGCTCCCTCGCGCGCCGCGTACTGATACCGGAGCCGGAAGATGACGTCATCTTCCGGCTCCGGTTTCAGTGCGGTGCGCGAGGGAGCTGAAGAGGGAGCACTCAGGGGACAGTGCTCCCTCGCGCGCCCGCCAGCCGGGTGACAGCAGGGCCAGCCTCGGGGGGCCCGGAGGTGGCCGGCTCCTGGGCCCCCCAGCAGAAGAGGCTGGCCCTGTGGGTACATACCGGGTCGCAGGGGCGGCCGGGCCCCCTGGTGGGCCGGGCCCGGTCGCAGCCGCGACCCCTGCGACCCTGGTATGTACGCCACTGCCCTCGACCCATCCACCCTTTCTAACTACCGTCCCATATCCCTGCTCCCTTTTTCCTCAAAGCTTCTGGAAAGACTTGTCTTTACCCGTGTGTCTCATTTCCTCAATTCCAACTCTCTCCTTGACCCCCTTCAATCTGGCTTCCGCCCTCTCCACTCTACAGAGACTGCCCTTATCAAAGTCACTAACGACCTAATCGCAGCTAAATCCAAAGGCCACTACTCCATACTAATTCTTCTTGACCTCTCAGCGGCCTTTGACACCGTTGATCATGCTCTCCTTCTTCAAACTCTTCAATCGCTTGGTCTCTGTGACTCTGTCCTCTCGTGGTTTTCCTCTTATCTCTCCCAACGCTCATTCAGTGTCTCCTTTTCTACTGATACCTCCTCCCCTCGCCCTGTCTCGGTTGGAGTCCCCCAAGGCTCCGTCCTTGGTCCCCTTCTATTTTCTCTTTATACTGCCTCTCTTGGCAAACTTATTACCTCTTTTGGATTCCACTACCACCTGTACGCTGATGACACCCAGCTATATCTCTCCTCCCCGGACCTCTCCCCTGCTGTCCTGCAACGTGTCACTGCTTGCCTTTCTTCCATCTCTGACTGGATGTCCTCCCGCTTTCTGAAACTCAATCTCTCAAAAACTGAGCTCCTTGTCTTTCCTCCTCCTAATACTGATCCTCCTCTTTCGCTCTCCCTTCAAGTTTGTGGTACCAACATCAGTCCATCCTTGCAAGCGCGCTGCCTTGGCGTCATACTTGACTCTGGTCTCACCTTTGAGCCTCACGTCCAGCATGTTGCCAAATCCTGTAGATTCCATCTTAAAAACATAGCCCGCATCCGCCCCTTTCTTGCACCAGATACTACCAAGGAGCTTGTCCATGCTCTAGTAATTTCCCGCATGGATTACTGTAACCCTCTCCTGATTGGTCTTCCCAAAAGCCGTACTGCACCCCTACAGTCCTTAATGAATGCTGCTGCTAGACTGATTTTCCTCTCTAGTCGTTTCTCTCACACCTCACCCCTCTGCCAGTCCTTACATTGGCTTCCTGTATGCTATAGGAGTCAATTCAAAGTACTAACTCACACCTATAAAGCACTGAACAACTCTAGCCCCTCTTATATCTCCTCACAGATCCATAGGTATGTCCCTTCTCGGTCTCTCCGCTCTGCCCGTGACCACCTCCTGTCCGTTGTCCGCACTCGTACGGCCAACTCGCGCTTGCAGGACTCCTCGCGGGCGGCTCCCTTCCTATGGAATAGCCTGCCTACCGCCATCAGACTCTCCCCTAGTCTTGCATCTTTTAAGAAGTGCCTTAAAACCCATCTCTTTAGGAAAGCTTATGGCCTCCAAGACTAACCCCTACCTCACATACCTGTCTCTTGCCCTCTCCTAAAGGGCAGTCCACCTTATTTGATTGCAAATTCCTGTCCTAATGTGTTTTACACCCCACCTCTTATAGAATGTAAGCTCGATCGAGCAGGGTCCTGTTCAACCTATTGTTTCCTGTAAGTTTATTTGTAATTGTCCTATTTATAGTTAAATCCCCTCTCATAATATTGTAAAGCGCTACGGAATCTGTTGGCGCTATATAAATTGCAATAATAATAATAATAATACATTAACATTGCTGTAAAAACTCAATACAATTACAAACAGTCAAATCATAGCAGGCAACATACAGTGACTTATTATAACATAATTACATATTTATAAATGGGTGGGGAAGACCATAATTAACACAAAATGTCTCTCCTGCATGCAGAATTAGCGATATGAAAATCTACCAGAATATGCAAATTACCAGTCTTGCTATTCAGGTAGTGCATATTACTGTTGCTACCAACAGAGGGCACTACACAAGCTCCATAGCCAAATCCACCTAGTTGGTAGCAATCCTCAGCAGTGCAGGAGAGCAGGCAATATATCCCAGGGGCCATAGTCATGGCAGGAGGCTGGCAATCAGTCTTCTCCAATGCCTAGTGGTGAGGCTGGTTCCGCCACAGTGCCCCAATTCCCAATTCTAACCTTCCTTTGGACCGTTGGGGGTTATCCCGGTCCCTCAAAGGAGGACTCACTACAGAGTTGGAGAGAGGCCTTCCTGGTCATTTTTGATCATAGATGCACAGGTTTCTGGCATGCTGTTCTTACATGAGTACTCCAAGCAGCTCCGTTCTCTAAGGGAGCATGTCTAGAGGGCATTCCACCCTGTTCTCTGCATTATTGGCCGGGAACCCAGAAGGGGAAATCACACATAGATCATCCACTAGGGAGAAGATCTCATTAGCGGGACTCACTTGGGCTACAGACCTGATCACCATGTGTACAACTGTCCGTGGACTATGTGTCGGAGTTCCTACTGTGACCCAGCGCTTGCGGAATTGGCTTCAGGGGCATTAAAAAATGTGTACTACTGGAATGCTCTTAAGGCCTGACACAGACCCCAGCTAAATCTCCTTCTCTTGTTGACAGTATCTCAGTACACTGATGTTGGCTTTTCTTTAGTGATTTTTGTAGAGAGATTAGGCAAGCTCAGTCTTCTTTTTCAGATTGGTGCCCTCGAAGCCACAGAGTAAGGGTGACCTGTATATCCTTGGATGTTGTTTAACATCTGGTTTATGCTATTATTTGGGGCTAATCTAATCATAGTTGATATTATAGGACATTGATAAATATTGATCTTTTCACAAAATGTTTCTTAGTGACCATTCTGTACTGTTAAACTGCATTACTTGCCATAAACTGTTTAGCTAATACACACGTTCTATTTAATTTTCTCATATTGCTTGTTGGCATAAATACATTGCTACTTTGTTTCTTAGTTGAAAATCCTTTGTCTATATAGCTGCTATAGTAGCCTTCACATATTGATAGTGTAACATTTAACCTAGAATTTTACTATTTTTTCTGATACATTTTCTTTGCTTACTGGAGCGCACTTCCAGGACAATCTTTCCTTTGTGGACGTTTAGTTACAGGGTTCCTAGTAAGCGCGATGGTATTCTGACTGTTCTAGGGAGCCTTTTGTTTTGATTTCCACCTTTCTTCAGTTCATTTGGACCTATCTTACAGTTAGCATCTCATTGTATTTGGGATTTTATATAGATAGCTTTGGGTTATATATCATTTTCCATCTAGTCGACATTTTATGTACTCTGTTTTAATTGACTCGATAAAAGTTATGTTTTAGATCTTTTTTGGGGGGGCTGGGTATTTGGTTTCTTTGCTTTTATTTTATGCTAATCTATTACCAGGTTATCCCCCACCTATTATTCCCAGCTTGACACACACTCACTGACTCTATTTATCAATTAATTCTATTTGTTATTTTACATCTCAATCACTCGACTAATACGGCTACAAGCTCTAATATATATATATATATATTTATAATTAGTATGCTTATATAACAAGGGACCTGCCTGACAACCCAGACAGTGACTCTGCAATTACATGACTCAGATCGACTGGATTGGCTACAGCGGGACTGCCTGGTATGTAAGACAGGTCCCCCAAGCGTGATCGGTACAGTGGATAAGTATTCAGGCCTGAATACTATGCAGAGGTGGCTCTGTATGTAGCGTTGGCTTTTAAATGTGAGTGTACATATGTTTGTATTATTAGTTTTTGAAAGGAGTGTGTTTGTATATAATTTTGGCGTTTGACTGCAAGGTTCTGTTTGCATGTAGTGTTGGCATTTGATTGCTGGGACATATGCACATATAGACATACACTGCCACAAAACATACATATCTACATAGCTAACCTTTTATCATAGGCGTGCGCACACCTATGGATTGAGTCCTGCAGGAAAGCGTGGGAACGGCGTTCCTGCACTTTTTTTATGGGGGGGGCCAAGAGGTGATGGACCCCCCCGTCGGACGCCTGACTCCATATCAGACGCGGCGAGAGAGCTGTGTCCTCTCTGCTCCCTCGCGCGCCGACAGCCGTTTGATGATGCTGGGAGCTGGAATATGATGTCATATTCCTGCTCCCAGCTACAGTAGACAACCCGTGTGACACGAGGGAGCAGAGAGGACACAGCTCTCTCACCGCGTCTCATATGGAGACAGGCGCCCGACCCATTGGACCCCAGGGACAGGTCCACGCCAGCTCTCCAGGTAGGGAGGCTGGGTGGACATTTTTTTTAATTTAAAAAATAATTTGTGAGTATGTGTGTGTCTGTGAGTGTATGAGTGTGTATGTGTGTCAGTGTATGTGTGTCTGAGTATGTGCGTGTCTGAGTACGTGCGTGTATGTGTGTGTGTATATGTGTATATATATATATATATATATATATACACATATACACGAGTGTATATTTTTTTGGAGGGGGATGGGAATCTTGGGAGAGTTCCCACACTTTATTTCCCAGGACTTGACCCCTGCCTGAGTGCTGGCTCTGCTCTAAGCCTCCATGGGTCGGTGGAGAGATCAAAGATCTCCCTCACCGACCCATAGCTGCATGGAGGGAGGCAGGAGAGGTCCCGGAGAGCTCTAGACAGCAGCTCCGCCAGGTTCCTCTCACGAGATCTGAGCGTTGGCGCGGCAACGCTCAGATATCGCGAGAATGAATGCTAGCCCCGCAGGCTAGAGTTCACTCTCCACTGGACCACCAGGGATGGCACATGGCAGCAAGGATCCCCCCTCCCTTCATAAGGTAAGAAGGGAGGGGGGATATTTACTAATCTGCCCCCACCTCCACAATCCCTCCAAACATACAGCACTCACACACAAACAGCAACTACACACATACAGCACCCTCACACACACAGCACACATACAGCACCCTCACACATAGCACGCTCACACACACACAGCACCCTTACAAACACACAACACCCTCACACACAGCACACTAACCGCACCCTCACAAACACACACAGCACCCTTACAAACATACAAAACCCTCATACACAGCACACTCACACACAAACAGCACCCTCACAAATACACGATACCCACACACAGCACAGAAACAGCACCCTTACACACACAGCACCATCACACGCACCCTCACACACACAGCACCCTAACAAGCACACACACACAAACACCCTCACACACAGCACACTACCAGCACCCTCACACAAAAACAGCACCCACAGACACAGCACACTAACTGCACCCTCACAAACACAAACACACAAACACCCTCACCCACATAGCACACTACCAGCACCCTCACACACACACACAGCACACTAACAGCACACACACAGCAGTGTGTGTGTGTGTGTGTATATATATATATATATATATATATATATACATACATACATATACATGTGGCATGTGTTTGTGCTTCAGGGTGCACACCCTAATGCAATAGGCTGCGCACGCCTATGCCTTTTATGTGCAGGAGGGTGGCTTGCTTTGGGTCCTGCTGCTGACTGAGGCTGATAGGATAGAGTCTGGGACTGGAGCAGCTTTCTCTTCCCTTGTTCTCTCCCCCGTGCTGCCTGTACTGCCTCCTCTCCTCTGCCTGCAGCGCAGTACTCTTTGTAGCTGGGAGGAAGTCGGGCTGTTAAAGAGTAGCAGCACCTGCTGGGACCTGTTCACTAATACCCATTTGGTGGCCCTAAATGCCTGAGCCATCCAATGGGCCTTCCAGGTGTGTGGGCCCCGGTGCAACTGCTGGGTGTTTCTGAGTGTATGACAAAGCTCCACAACAATAATACTCCTAGTTACAAAGTTACATAGCTGAAAAGAGACTTGCGTCCATCAAGTTCAGCCTTCCTCGCATCTGCTTTTTCCGGTTGATCCAAAAGAAGGCAAACAAAAACAGTTTGAAGCACTTCCAATTTTCCAACAAATTAGGAAAAAAGTTCCTTCTTGACCCCAGAATGGTAGTTAGATTTATCCTTGGATCAAGCAGTTATTACCCTTCATTGAAAAATTATATTCTTAAATATATTCTGTTTTTGCAAGTATGCATCTAGTTGCTGTTTGAACATCTGTATGGACTCTGATAAAACCACTTCTTCAGGCAGAGAATTTCACATCCTTATATTTCTTACAGTCAAAAAACTTTTCTTTGCCTTAGACGAAATCTTCTTTCTTCCAGTCTAAACGCATGACCCGCATGTGTCTTTAACTGTATTTAGAAATCAGTTTTTGTGAATAAGATTCCACCTCTGGCCACGGTCCCGCTCACACCCCAAAATGAAAGTGTCCCTCTTTGTCCATTTGAATTTGTTTTTGTTTGTTTTTTTGTGTGCAGGTAGGTACATGCCATTGTCAAACGCCACAACAATGTACATATATATTCATACAAGCTTAGCATTGGCATGAGTGTGTGCACATTTTTAAATATAAACAAGCTCTGTAAAAACAGGCTTAACATAAATGAAGAGTTACTGCAATGTAGTTTAGTATGTGTGTGGATTGGGGTTACGTTGCAGTAGATTACTGCAGTATATTGAATGCTTGAACGTACATGTCTGCATGAGAGACAAGGCAGAAGATTAAAATATAAGACATGAAGATTGTTAATTAAACTAAGTAAGTAAAAAAAACATTTGAAATGTTGAGAGGCACTTGTTACAGACATGGCATCTGGCCCTCATGTGGAAAAAGATGGCTGACCTCTAGTCTAGAGAAACATCAACTAATTTTAAACACCTTTCTCTCCAAAGTGATCTTTAATTTACCTCCTTTGAGAGTTATTCACTAAAGAGACAATTTAAAGTGAATTTTAAATTTAAGATCAAAATAGTCAAACTGGAAAAACTCTTTACGCAAGCTATGCTTGCAGTTCGGTTACTCTGGCCTTAAATGTTAAATTCACTTTTAATTCTAAATAAATAGCCCTGTGCATTTTCCCGATATCTTTCAGCCTACATTTTGCATTAGGCCTAAACTTCACTTTATTTCTTCTAAAACATGTCCAACTTTAGGGATAATCATTAACAGGGCTTTCCTGAGAGATTGGCACGGAGGCTGAGAGGATCAGTAGAAGGAGTTATCAGACACGGAGGCTGAGAGGATCAGTAGAGGGAGTTATCAGACACGGAGACTGAGCGGATCAGTAGATGGAGTTATTAGACACGGAGACTGAGAGGATCAGTAGAGGGAGTTATCAGACACGGAGACTGAGAGGATCAGTAGACGGAGTTATCCGACACGGAGACTGGGAGGATCAGTAGACGGACTCGTTATCCGACATGGAGACTGAGAGGATCAGTAGACGGAGTTATCAGACACGGAGACTGAGAGGATCAGTAGAAGGAGTTATCAGACACGGAGACTGGGAGGATCAGTAGACGGAGTTATCAGACACGGAGACTGGGAGGATCAGTAGAGGGAGTTATCAGACACGGAGACTGGGAGGATCAGTAGACGGAGTTATCAGACACGAGAGACTGGGAGGATCAGTAGAAGGAGTTATCAGACACGGAGACTGAGAGGATCAGTAGATGGAGTTATCAGACATGGAGACTGAGAGGATCAGTAGAGGGAGTTATCAGACACGGAGACTGAGAGGATCAGTAGAGGGAGTTATCAGACACGGAGACTGAGAGGATCAGTAGACGGAGTTAATAGACACGGAGACTGAGAGGATCAGTAGAGGGAGTTATCAGACACAGAGACTGAGAGGATCAGTAGACGGAGTTATCAGACACGGAGACTGGGAGGATCAGTAGAGGGAGTTATCAGACACGGAGACTGAGCGGATCAGTAGATGGAGTTATTAGACACGGAGACTGGGAGGATCAGTAGAAGGAGTTATCAGACACGGAGACTGAGAGGATCAGTAGATGGAGTTATCAGACATGGAGACTGAGAGGATCAGTAGAGGGAGTTAGACACGGAGACTGAGAGGATCAGTAGAGGGAGTTATCAGACACGGAGACTGAGAGGATCAGTAGACGGAGTTAATAGACACGGAGACTGAGAGGATCAGTAGAGGGAGTTATCAGACACGGAGACTGGGAGGATCAGTAGACGGAGTTATCAGACACGGAGACTGGGAGGATCAGTAGAGGGAGTTATCAGACACGGAGACTGAGCGGATCAGTAGATGGAGTTATTAGACACGGAGACTGAGAGGATCAGTAGAGGGAGTTATCAGACACGGAGACTGAGAGGATCAGTAGACGGAGTTATCCGACACGGAGACTGAGAGGATCAGTAGACGGACTCGTTATCCAACATGGAGACTGAGAGGATCAGTAGACGGAGTTATCAGACACGGAGACTGAGAGGATCAGTAGAAGGAGTTATCAGACACGGAGACTGGGAGGATCAGTAGACGGAGTTATCAGACACGGAGACTGGGAGGATCAGTAGAGGGAGTTATCAGACACGGAGACTGGGAGGATCAGTAGATGGAGTTATCAGACATGGAGACTGAGAGGATCAGTAGAGGGAGTTATCAGACACGGAGACTGGGAGGATCAGTAGAAGGAGTTATCAGACACGGAGACTGGGAGGATCAGTAGACGGAGTTATCAGACACGGAGACTGGGAGGATCAGTAGAGGGAGTTATCAGACACGGAGACTGGGAGGATCAGTAGACGGAGTTATCAGACACGGAGACTGGGAGGATCAGTAGATGGAGTTATCAGACATGGAGACTGAGAGGATCAGTAGAGGGAGTTATCAGACACGGAGACTGAGAGGATCAGTAGAGGGAGTTATCAGACACGGAGACTGAGAGGATCAGTAGACGGAGTTAATAGACACGGAGACTGAGAGGATCAGTAGACGGAGTTATCAGACACGGAGACTGGGAGGATCAGTAGATGGAGTTATCAGACATGGAGACTGAGAGGATCAGTAGAGGGAGTTATCAGACACGGAGACTGAGAGGATCAGTAGAGGGAGTTATCAGACACGGAGACTGAGAGGATCAGTAGACGGAGTTAATAGACACGGAGACTGAGAGGATCAGTAGAGGGAGTTATCAGACACGGAGACTGGGAGGATCAGTAGACGGAGTTATCAGACACGGAGACTGGGAGGATCAGTAGAGAGAGTTATCAGACACGGAGACTGAGCGGATCAGTAGATGGAGTTATTAGACACGGAGACTGAGAGGATCAGTAGAGGGAGTTATCAGACACGGAGACTGAGAGGATCAGTAGAAGGAGTTATCAGACACGGAGACTGGGAGGATCAGTAGACGGAGTTATCAGACACGGAGACTGGGAGGATCAGTAGAGGGAGTTATCAGACACGGAGACTGAGCGGATCAGTAGATGGAGTTATTAGACACGGAGACTGAGAGGATCAGTAGAGGGAGTTATCAGACACGGAGACTGAGAGGATCAGTAGACGGACTCGTTATCCGACACGGAGACTGAGAGGATCAGTAGACGGAGTTATCAGACACGGAGACTGAGAGGATCAGTAGAGGGAGTTATCAGACACGGAGACTGAGCGGATCAGTAGATGGAGTTATTAGACACGGAGACTGAGAGGATCAGTAGAGGGAGTTATCAGACACGGAGACTGAGCGGATCAGTAGATGGAGTTATTAGACACGGAGACTGAGAGGATCAGTAGAGGGAGTTATCCGACACGGAGACTGAGAGGATCAGTAGACGGACTCGTTATCCGACACGGAGACTGAGAGGATCAGTAGACGGAGTTATCAGACACGGAGACTGAGAGGATCAGTAGAGGGAGTTATCAGACACGGAGACTGAGCGGATCAGTAGATGGAGTTATTAGACACGGAGACTGAGAGGATCAGTAGAAGGCGTTATCAGACACAGAGACTGAGAGGATCAGTAGAGGGAGTTATCAGACATGGAGGCTGAGAGGATCAGTAGACGGAGTTATCAGACATGGAGGCTGAGAGGATCAGTAGACGGGGTTATCAGACACGGAGACTGAGAGGATCAGTAGACGGAGTTATCAGACACGGAGACTGAGAGGATCAGTAGAGGGAGTTATCAGACACGCAGACTGGGAGGATCAGTAGACGGAGTTATCAGACACGGAGACTGGGAGGATCAGTAGACGGAGTTATCAGACACGGAGACTGAGAGGATCAGTAGACGGAGTTATCAGACACGGAGACTGAGCGGATCAGTAGATGGAGTTATTAGACACGGAGACTGAGAGGATCAGTACAAGGCGTTATCAGACACAGAGACTGAGAGGATCAGTAGAGGGAGTTATCAGACATGGAGGCTGAGAGGATCAGTAGACGGAGTTATCAGACATGGAGGCTGAGAGGATCAGTAGACGGAGTTATCAGACACGGAGACTGAGAGGATCAGTAGACGGAGTTATCAGACACGGAGACTGAGAGGATCAGTAGAGGGAGTTATCAGACACGGAGACTGAGAGGATCAGTAGAGGGAGTTATCAGACACGGAGACTGAGAGGATCAGTAGATGGAGTTATTAGACACGGAGACTGAGAGGATCAGTAGAGGGAGTTATCAGATATTCCTTAATCAGAGCTGTTGTTTCCTCAATGTTTCATATTAGGAAAGGGTAAACTAATGCACATCAGTGGCTGTTAGAATTGGATCCTGATAATGGATAACTTGTCCTTGGCCAAACCAGTGATTGTAGACTGTGTTTCTTTTATTAAGACCATGGTTATAGTGTATCATTCATAGTTCCAGAATGTAACTAACAGTGTAACCTTTCCTCAAGAATTTATTTAAACTATGTAGCAATACCAGTCGTGTCCTCTAGATGGCAATGTTTCCCTATACATGTGTTAATAATTGTTATTTTTCAAATACAGTAGACAAAATGGTTTATTTGCTGAACAGTGAACTGTGTGGTAAATTGCAAACCAGACGTCAATAATACAAGAAATTAGGTTACTTTGCTTAAATGTAATCCATATAGTTTTACACACTAAATTTCCAGCTTTGCTTTCTTGATGCAAAAGTCTTGAAACCCCAATTTTGTCATCTTGCATTTTGCCTCATATTCCTGTCCCTTGATGACACCTATTACTTACACACATATTGGCTTTCCTTTAACGATATCTCACTTACTCTGATATGTGCACCACAAGATGATGTAGAGGCAGACCTTGGCCTGCATGCATACCAAGAAACAGTACATCTTGTTCCTCCAGTTTAGGGAAGAAGTCAGCATCAAGATAGAAACTACAGCCCTAGGGCTAGATTCCATTACAGGCAGGGGCGGACTGAGAACCCTCAGGGCCCACGGGCAAAATAAATCAAGGGCCCCCTTACAGGCCCCACCCATGCTCCGCAGCAAGCCCCACCCTTGTTCCGCCTCCAGCCACACCCTACACAATATTTAGACACAAGAAACAAAGGTGCAATAATCCCCTCGAGGCCCCAGTAGAGACTACAATTGAGGGCTAATGGGCCATGGAGGGGGGTCTTTCTAGCAGAGGCTATCTCAGTGTCCTTTAGAGAGTGTGTTTGAAAGAATCCCCTCCAGGCCCCATTAGAGACTACAATGGAGTCTAATAGGCTTGGAAGGGGGTCTTTCTAGCAGAGGCTATCTCAGTGTCCTTTAGAGAGTGTTAGAAATAATCTACTCCAGGCCCCATTAGAGACTACAATTGAGTCTAATGGGGGCCTGGAGGGGGTTCTCTCCAACACTCTGGTTCCTATTTACAATATAGCAACACAACATAGCTTTCTGATACCTAGGCGTGGTAACCACGGCAACGCTCTGTGCTCGCGTGAGAAGGACCCAGAGGAGCTGCAGACAAAGCTCCCGGGTCCTCTCTTCCTCCCTCCCCTGCCGGCTGCCTGCACGGTGTCTGCAGACCGGGGAGAGAGATCGGCCGGGGGGATCCACTAATGATATATACAGCCCCTCTGTTTGCCTTTTTGTCTCCCCCAGTCCCTCTGTATGTTTCTTTCTCCCCCTCACTGCTCCTCTGTGTCCATGTCTCTCCTCTCCTTCCCAGTCTCTATTCCCCCTCTGCCTCTTTCTCCCCCTCCCCTTGTGTGTGTTTCTCTCCTTTCTCCCTGTGTCTCTCTCTACCCCACATCTCTCTTCCCCTCTGTCTCTTTATCCCCCCTCCACCATCTCTCTATTCCCCCTCTTTCTCCCCCTGTGTCTCACTCTTCCCCGTCTCTTTCTCCCTCCTTTCCCTGTGTCACTCTCTCCCCCCTCTGCCTCTTTCTCCCCCTCCCCTTGTGTGTGTCTCTCCTTTCTCCCTGTGTCTCTCGTCCCCTCTGTCTCTTTCTCCCCCCTTTCCCTGTGTCTCTCTCTACCCCACATCTCTCTTCCCCTCTGTCTCTTTCTCCCCCCTCCACCATCTCTCTATTACCCCTCTTTCTCCCCCTGTGTCTCACTCTTCCCCTGTCTCTTTCTCCCTCCTTTCCCTGTGTCACTCTCTCCCCACTACCTCTGTCTCTTTCCTTCCCCTCCCCCTGTGTCTCTCTATTTTCCCACTGTCTCTTTCTTCCCTTTTCCCTCTCTATTTTATTTCCCCCCCTCCCATTTACCGACAGAAGACAAGGGGGGGCCGGCCGGGGTACGTGCTGGAGCCGCCGGGCTGGGTGGCAGCCTCGCCGGTCCGGCGGCACTCCTGTCCTGTCAGTAATGCTGAGGACGGAAGGAGGGAGGAGCATGTCTCTCTATCATGCTCCCTTGTTGTTCCCACAATTCCCAGCACAGGATGTGGGAACCGCAAGGGAGCATGAGAGAGAGACATGCTCCTCCCTCCTTCCGTCCTCAGCATTACTGACAGGACAGGAGTGCCGCCAGACCGTCAAGGCTGCCACCCTGTCCGGCGGCTCCAGCATGTACTGCGGCCGGCCCCCTCAGTGTGCCACTGGACCGGCCACCCGTTGGCACCTACGTGCACATTCCCCAGATGCCGCGGCCGCGGTGGGGCAATCCGGCCCTGCCGCCGGGCCCCCTGATGCGGCACTGGAGACGGGCCCCCCTCCCGACCGGGCCCTCGGACCATGTCCGAGTGCCCGACCGGTCAGTCCACCCTGATTACAGGAGATAGACTTAAAGGGACATTCCACAGCCCAAATACAAAACTAATCACTGTTTAGTAGATATAACCAAATAAACATATTTGCAGTTAATTTATCATTTTTGTTTTATTGGGAGTATATTTAAAAACAACTTGCAAAACCTGCAGATATCTTGTCAGCTGCTTTTGCAATCCCTCCCCTTCTGACCCCGCCCAGACTTTCTGTGGCTGTCCAATCACAGACTTCTCAAAACAGCTAAATGAGAAGTCTTTGCAAGGCAGGTGCTTTGGGCAATTGCTGCCTCTTGAGTTTAGCTCCACTGAGCTAACCAAACCAGGACGTAACAGAGCTATATGTCTGACTGAAAGCCTGGTTGTGTAACCAGGTAAGTTTATAAAAGTGTCAATTTCTATTTAAATCTGCACTTTTTGTAAAATGAAAAAAAGAGGACCCACTCTCGACTCAGAAAGCACTTCCGTAAGCTACGGTGCTTTAGATCTTTGGAGGAACTATACCATTGGATAGAAAAACCTTTAACTTGTGTTATTATTATTATTATTATCATTTATAAAGCGCCAACAAATTCTGCGGAGCTGTGTTAACATTTTCCATGTGATCCTCTGTTTTCTTTTAAAATTAAATTAATGATTTAGCAAATTACATTATAATCCAGTTCAGAGAAGGAAAAGCCAGGGCACACATTGCAAATGAGGAGGAGAAATAGAATTGTTATCTTTCTCCTCCATTCTGGATGCTCTCTCAATCTCTCTCAATGCTGACTGACAGGTTGAAAGGGCAGAGCTTCTTACAATAATTGACAGGGAGACAAAATGTCTGGGTTAGAGAGATATGAATTTCTACAATTAATGGCAAGTATTTGTTGTAAGATTAACCCACCCAAAAACAGTGTTTTAAGAAAGCACTGGCTTTGGTTTGAGTAACCCTTTTCTATTCTAACTACCCTAAAACTTTAATATTAAAAATAAAGCTTAAACTTAACTGTGTTCCAGCACCAAGTTCTCCTTTTAGCCTAATCCTTGTCCGTCGTTGATGCCACTTCCCCTGTCTGTAGTGAGAGGGATGTGAGGATGGACAGGCTGAGAGAAGGACATAGGCATCACAGAGGGGGTCTGTGTCGCTATTGGACGCTTGTCATCTACATGTTGTGTGTGCTGACATCAGACGCCCAGAATTCACAGAGCTGATATTGGGTTACCTAGAACTCTTGTTCCGGGCTCGCTAATGATGTCCCAAAGACACTGCTGGAGGTAGAGTTAGACCCCCGGCAGCAAAGATGGTAAAAACTCAGTATGTTTTATAGCAAAATGCTGCACATACATTCTCCGCGCGCCATTACCACTTCAAATCCCTGAAGTGATGGTGAGGGTGCTTAGAGTAACCCTTTAAAATAAACCTAATCTTAAAAATCCACCAACATTAAAGTTCTGTGTTAACTCTGGAACTGAATAGCAGTTCCACCATTGGCATGTGTGGGAAAATTGCTGTTTGGTTAAGATATGCTTATCTCCCTTAGAATGGAATTTGGCCTTTAACTAAAGTCTCCATTTACTGAAGCCTAGATAATAATATACTATTTCTCCTCTAGATTATTCGATCACCATTCTTTACTTTACCTTCAGCTGAGGAGATTGTTCCTGTCTATTACTGAGCCATGATGAGCCTTATTTGATTGCAAATTCCTGTCCTAATGTGTTTTACACCCACCTCCTATAGAATGTAAGCTCGATCGAGCAGGGTCCTCTTCAACCTATCGTTCCTGTAAGTTTATTTGTAATTGTCCTATCTATAGTTAAATCCCTTCTCATAATATTGTAAAGCGCTACGGAATCTGTTGGCGCTATATAAATTGCAATAATAATAATAATAATAATAATGATGTTATATTGTTGTGATCAGTCAGTAATTATTATTATTATATTGATTACCGCACACTGCTTTACAAGAATCTGCACTTTGCCATCCTATTCAATTTCACACAAGTTTGCTGATTCCAGAATAGTTTTCTGGACTGATTGCTTATTACAGAGGTTTCATGTATACAGGAAAATATGTATAACTGTTATTGCCACTAGCAGATAATGAGTCTTTCAAATCTCAGGTGAATTATCAAACCATCCTGCGTAATAAAATCATTTATTTTTTGGAAATAAATCTCTATTAAAGTTTTATCATTTCATTCAGTATAAGAATATGAGTTAAAACAGAAGCAGTTCAAGATACTGTATATTATAAATACTGGTACATTAGACTGTAAACAAAGATAACACAGACGAGAACAGTGCCACCATGCAGGGGCGTACCTAGAGCATTTGGCACCCGGGGCGGACCCTGAGTGTGGCACCCCCCCCCCCCCCCCATAATAAAAATGTAAGAAAACACCCACAATTTTTTGCTTTCCTATGGACTGTTTGAATGTGCGCGCAGCTCTTGCCGCATTCGGCTCCACTCGGGAGCTGACGTCGGCAGGGGAGAAGAGGTCACCCCTTAAAACCCATTCAGCCACTTACCTTTCTCCAACGTCGGGCTCTCTCGGCTCTGGTGACCTCTCCTCCCCCTGCCGACGTTAGATCCGAATGCGCATGCACGGCAAGAGCCGCATGTGCATTCAAACTGCCCATAGGAAAGCATTACTCAATGCTTTCCTATGGACGTCCAGCGTCTTCTCACGGTGAGTTTTACAGTGAGAATTGCGGAAGCGCCTCTAGCGGCTGTCAGTGAGACAGCCACTAGAGGCTGGATTAACCCTCAGTGAAACATATGTTTTCAGCTGCAGGGTTAAAACTAAAGGGACCTGGCACCCATACCACTTTATTGAGCGGATCCTTAGAAATAGCATAGGAAAGGGATTTGAGTTCAAAAGATGTAGCGGCTAGGGCAGAGGTTTTGTAGAAGGGGGCCAGGGCAGGGGTTTTGTATAAATGCGCCATTTTTGTAGAAGGGGGAAGACCAGTGCTTTTGTAGAAAGGGGCTGGTGAGAAACTTCTAGAAAACTCCTCCCCTGCCCCTTTCTACAAAGCCCCTGGTCTCGCCCCTTCTAGAAAACCCCTGCCCTTCGCCCTTCATATAAAAACCCTGTACACTGATCACATAAATTTCATACACTCCGTACACATAAAAACCCTGCACCCCGATCACATAAATTTCATACACTCCCTAAACATAAAAAAACCTGCACATCCCCCTTAATTAAAAAAAAAAAAAGCTGCACACCCCCTTAAAAAAACCAAAAACCTGCACAACCCCCCTTAATTAAAAAAAATCATGCAAACCCTTAATAAAAACCCTGCACACCCCCTTAATAAAAAACAAAAACTTTCACAACCCCCCTAACAAAAAAACATGCACCCCCCTTAATAAAAACCCTGCACACCCCCTTAATAAAAAACAAAAATCTGCAGTGCACATCCTCCCTTAATAAATAAAATACTGCAACCCCCTTAATAAAAAAACAACCTGCATCCCCCCTTTAATTAAACATACCCCTCTAAATAAACTTCCCCCGTGCTGCACCCCCTTTAATTAATCCACACCCCCTTTAATTAATCCACATCCCCTTTAATTAATCCACATCCCCTTTAATTAATCCACCCCCTCTTTAATTAATCCACAACCCCTCTTTAATTAATCCACCCCCTCTAATTAATCAATCCACCCCCTCTAATTAATCCGCCCCCCTCTAATTAATCCACCCCCCCTCTAATTAATCCACCCCCTCTAATTAATCCACCCCCCTCTAATTAATCCACCCCCTCTAATTAATCCACCCCCCTCTAATTAATACACCCCTTTAATTAATACACCCCCCTCTAATTAATACACCCCCCTCTAATTAATCCAGCCCCTCTAATTAATACACCCCCCTCTAATTAATACACCCCCTCTAATTAATACATCCCCTCTAATTAATCCACCCCCTCTAATTAATAAACCCCCTCTAATTAATACACCCCCCTCTAATTAATACACCCCCCTTTAATTAATACACCCCTCTAATTAATACACCCCCTCTAATTAATACACCCCCCTTTAATGAATCCACCCCCCTTTAATTAATACACCCCTCTAATTAATCCACCCCCCTCTAATTAATCCACCCCCTCTAATTAATACACCCCCTCTAATTAATAAACCCCCTCTAATTAATCCACCCCCTATAATTAATACACCCCCCTCTAATTAATACACCCCCCTTTAATTAATACACCCCTCTAATTAATACACCCCCTCTAATTAATACACCCCCCTCTAATTAATACACCCCCCTTTAATTAATACACCCCCCTTTAATTAATACACCCCCTCTAATTAATACACCCCCTCTTATTAATACACCCCCCCTTAATGAATCCACCCCCTCTAATTAATACACCCCCACTTTAATGAATCCACCCCCCTCTAATTAATACACCCCCCCTTTAATTAATTCAGCCCCAGACATAAAATAACTACTTTATACTTACATTTTGATGATGCCTTGCTTGCCCGCCGAGTCCGACCACTGGGTGCCTCACCGCCCGGAAATGGATCCTTCCGCTGAAGATCCGTGAAGGCGGACTGACGGCGCTGCGCACGTCATAACGTTGCGCGACGCCGCGGCCCGCAACGCTCCTCCCCCTCCTCCTCATAAAGAAGGAAGTCCCGCCGGTGTTTGGCCGCAAAGGTGCTGCGGCTGTGCGCAGCGTAATGATGGGGGGTGACACATGACACTGGAAGTCATGGCACCCCCCTAGTCAGTGGCACCCGGGGCGGGCCGCCCCCCCCTTAGTACGCCACTGCCACCATGTTGTTGCTGGTTAATAAAGTATTATTTTCCCATAAGACAGCTTCACAAAACTAGGCATATCAGCCAATGTAATCAGAGAGGCCATAAACTGACACCAAAGTCAGAGTTAAGGTGGAGTAATCGGAGAACAAAAGTATATTAGTGTAAGTGTAATCGTGCACCAACTAGGGATCTATTGGGAGGGGTTGGAGCAGGAAACAGGTCTGGCAGTAATTATTCCTGAACGTTCCGAAGGAAAGGAAATAACTACTGTCTGGGATAGAGTACTTTAAAGTTCTAAAGGAATTGGTTAAAACTGAGCTGTGAAGGCTGAAACCAGCGACTGTGCCCAGGTGTCAAAGTACACTTGAATCCCCCTTGTAAGTAGTACCATAGGTCCTCCAGCATCCGCAGTTCGTCCATCTTTGATTACCAAAATTACATAGACGGGGTGATATCTTTCCTCCAGAAAAGAGGCATTATTTGTCTAGCATATTAGCAATAGTGTCATTAGTGATTTTTTTTTTTTTTACTAATTCTTTATTTTACCGTGCATGAAAAGTACAAAGCAACAAGCAATGCCACAACGGTGATTGCAATCGTAATGGTCAACATATTAGAGACATTTGTTTGGCATAATATAACATTGCACATTTTATATATTAATGTAGATTTATCCAGAGTGGAACCAACATGTCAGCTAAATGATAAGACAGGCGGGTTATTCATTTAGCATAAACAAGCTGGCAATATTGAGGTATTGTGGGGTTGCATGCTTAACAGAAACATATCTTATCTGTGCGCTGTCTAAAATAACATAGCTGGACAATCTGCTGACTCTGCTCAAGTTCTAAAATAAAATAATAATACTGAACATATAGGCAACAGGCTTGTTCATCGTGTCTAGAGACATAGTGGAGGATAAGCTGACTAGTATGGCTAAAAATCTTAGTAGATAGGCGTTAACACTAGGGACTCTCCAGACATCGAGCTCTAATGCCACTTGGTGTTCAAGGTAATTGGGAGGTGCTGCATTCTAAGTAAAACAAATTAAGACTTAGTAGGTGGTAAAGAATTTGATGGCCTTGTCACGCGTAAGCAATCCAGGGAACACAGTGCTAGTGCTGGGTTATTAAGATTTATCATACTAGAGATTAATGCATAGGCACTGGCTGCATAACTTAGATGAAATAAGGGCTCTATGCCCACGAGTAAAGTATGTTAATGCCATTGAGAGATAAATAAAAATCACTGGATGCATATCAGACTGTAATTGCTTCTACATTTAGAGTATGTGACTTAAGAACAAACTATAGAAAGGCATAAACAATACATTAGGCAAAGCGTAAGTAGCGTCTCTAAACAAGCTTGAAACGGCTGGGTTTGTAGTATATATACTTGAGAGAGTCCCAGGATGTGAGCCGGTGTGCTGCCTCCCCAGCAATCTGTTATTCAGCCGATGCCTGCGCTTGGGAGACTGGGGGCATCTTGGTCGCTGGGTCGCTCGAACCTCTGCAGACAGTCTCTATCCAGAACAAGGATGGGATATGCAAGGTGGCTGGATCTTTCTCGGGTTCCATGTCCCACCACCACCAACTGCCCTCGCCTGACCCCCTCTCTTCATGTAGCTTTTGGGCGAGATCCTGGTGCTTTCAAGTAGCCCCGATCAGCTTTGTAGCCAAGGCCGTGCGTGGCTTGGTGGGTCTGTGGAGGACCTCCTGTGGGGGAGAGTCTCTGCGGGGGGGCTCTGCGAGCAGGCCTACCTCCAGGAGCTTGTCGCTTGGGTGATCTCCTCTTCCGGCACCTGGGTGTTTTACCGTTCTCCCTTGGAGGTCTCGGCACGGACCGCTGAGCTGCAGGAGGTGAGTGATGTATCAGAGTTTCCTCTCTTTGCCTCTGCTCGAGCTTTCGCCAGAAGGCTTCAAAGAGTAAGTCGATTTTCGTTAAGGTTAGCTCCATCTGGGTTAGTGGTGCGGCAAAATGCCCGGCATCCGCCATCTTGGGTCGGCCGATAGGGCAGGCTTAATGCCACCAGTGACCTGGAAGCGTGGCTTAGGTGATGGGGCCGGGATAACCCCCACCGGCAGGGGGGGGGGAAAACGGGGTCCCGTGCTTTGTCAGCTTATTCTGGTCGGAGAGGTAGCAGAGAGAACGGCCGCTTCTCCCATGCTCTCACCTCCAGGTAGGCCTCAGTAGTGGTGCGGGCTCAAACTGCTTGCCAGGCGCCTGTAAACCTTTGGGCTGAAGCAGAGTTGCTTGTAGGTGAACACCAGCGCATAGATTGTCGTTTGTTAGCTCTGAAAATACAGATTTTGGGTTAATTTTGTTAATTCTTTGTCAGAGCTCACACTGCATGCGGCCATGCAGTTTGGCAGCTAGGCCCCGCCCCCCCATTAGTGACTTTTATACGTGGAAGTGGGCATTGGGGTGTGATGAAGGAGGAAAGGAGTTGGGTGGATAGAAACAAAATAATTTTTTCATTGTTCATTAATTAAAATTGTTATCATTACAGTTAAGATTCTAAAAATAAAAAAAGGAACAGTGATGTAAATAAAAGCATGGTTTATAGAATGTGAATAATATTAATGGCACAGACTGAATAAGATAAAGCCATAAAAATGATCAGGTTACATGTCTTGAAAGCAGAGGCGTAACACGAAACCACCGGCCCAGCGCAAAAATTGTCCTGGGGTCCCGCCTCCATGTGTCTCATTCTCTCCCCCCCCCAAGCCCCTCCATGTTTCTTATAAATTATAGAGACTGAGGATTTTTAAAGTGGCACTGTCATCGCCTGGGGACTTTGCATAATTTGCAAAGACCCCTGACAGTTACATTAATGCTGGTGTTCCGCTGGCCAGAGGGAGCAGGGAAGGGTGAGATTTCTTTCTCCTCATGGGTGCCGCCCAGTTCTTACCCTTACCTATTAGTGCCCAATCCTCTCCCTCCAGTAGCTCCCGCTCTGCCCGGGAGTCCCATTGCCAAGGCTCCCCGCCCACGGACGGTCCATTAAGGGGTTAAAAATACCTGCTCTCTTTTCCCTTCGATATCGCGGTCCCTCCCCTCCAGGCACGCTCCTCCCCCCCAGGCACGCTCCTCCCCCCCCCCCACCACACCGTTAATCCACCTTGAACATCTCACAAGATAACTCAAGCCTTCAAGTACATTAGCGGCGTGTGTCTGTATTCTCGTTACATTCGGCATGGATCGCTAACATAGTGAAACAACAGATTTTTGGTATTTTTGTATGATTTCATGCTTTTTCATTGTTTTTTAAGTTTTATTTTATTCATACATATATAACTTTTTTTTTTTAACATTATTGGATCGATTCCGTCATCCTTCTCTGCGCCCTGGGGGATTTACGTTTCCACCTTTCTTTCCCCTTCCTTCTCTACGTTCACTCTTTAGTTATAACTTATCCCCTCCCCGAACCATCCATACTCCCCCTTTAAGGTCAGTCTATCCACTCTGATCACGTGACGTACGCTGCCCGTCACCTGCGGTCGTGGGTCTTAAAGAGGAGGAGCCTGCGTACATGTCTGTGGGTAGTTTCTTCCCCACACTCCCATCTATATCCGTAACCACAAGGCAAAAGAATAAAATTGGAAACCAAACCAACAAAAAAGTAAATAACTGCCTACACAATTCCCCTTTAGCTGCACTTTCAGTTAGATCCATCCCTCTAACCGTCACGAGAATAGCCCGCCCGGGCGGATAGTCGCCACCACTGGCCCGGCCCCCTTCGGGGGAGTCCCCGGACCGGCCAGCGGGGGCAAGCAGCCGCACAGGAGACAACCCCGCAGACAGTGTGATCTCTATGATAAGTTCCCCACACACAGATTCCACATTGTACTTGCGGACAACCATATGGGACTAATGTTGTCCGGGGTACCCGCTCGACATTGAATGCAGCGAGTGGGGTTGAATGCCCATGAAGCTCTGTCAAGGAGATAGTCTGTCTGTACCGTGACCCTAGCTCCGCATATCGATTGTGTTGTAAAGGTCTCTCGTTCCATGTAGGTGGTAAACCCAAATTATATATTGCTCGAATACTGCCGTATGATAGCCTTTGACCAACTAGTGTCATGCCTTATTTTCTAACTTGTCACAACAGTTTATTTTATCAGTCAAATTAACCCAGTTGTAGCATCCCTTCTAGTTTTCTCTTTTCCTCCCCTCCCTCTACCCTTAGTTCTTCCCTCCCCGACCCGTCCCCTGCTTTCCCGTCCCCTCTTTCGGATCTTCCATGCACCCACCCTCCCCCCCCCCCCCTCCCGTAACCTCTATCCATTATCCTTTCACCTTACATGTCATGTTTCCTTTCGTTTGGTTTTTTTTTAGGTTTGGAACCTCACACTTATTGGGAGAATACATGGGCGATATGCCCTGCGATCCCTAGGTAATAGAAACCATCCCGAACAATTACAATAACGGGGCATTGGTGTCCATTGAAAGTAAGGAAAGTTCTGGGTCTCCAGGGTTCCGTGGGTAGGCCCTTACCTCAGTCCCCGCCCGAAGGGAACATGAGGCGTCAGAGGCCCAGTCTCAGGGTAATTACATCGGGTCCAGAAGGGATCCACAACCGTCCTGCGCTGTACCCCGGGCTCCATACAGATGAAACGGTTGGGTGAAACAAGGGCCCCAGGTGGCCCAGTAGGGGGCCACCACCCCAGAGCTCAAAAAACAGAGAAAAAGGGAATGGAACGGAATATGGGAGTACAGTACACAATGAGGTATCCCCTCGGAGAGACAAAGGAAAATAAAAGGCAAAAACGGTGCCAGTCCCATTGACCCCGTACCCCCGCCCAAACGGTGCATCATATGTTCGCAATACCCCCAAGAGAGAGAATCCCTCACGTCGGCCATAAGGAGGCGGACGGCTAGCACAGTGACAAACACCAGTTCGTAAGATGCCCTTCAGAATCCCCTGCCCGAGCCCCTCGCCCCACAAAACAACAAAAGTCCCAGCCGCCCACAAGAAGGGGAAAAAACAGGCAGGAAAAATAGGTGATATACGATACCGCTAACCATCAGCGCTGGCTCCTGGGTCCCACTCCGCGCCACTCTGCCTGAAGGTGAGGAAGTTCTTCCGGGCCCATCTCTAAGTTAGGCAGGTCTGGGGGTGGCTGTATTCCCAGGCCCTGGAACAGGCGTTTCGGGTCTCCCCCTGGCGTCAATATGTGGGCTCTGCCGTCATGGAACACCATTAATTTAAAGGGGAAGCTCCAGGCATACTTCAAGCCTGCCCCTCGTAGAGCCCCAGTGATGGGCCGCCAATCTCTCCTCCTCTGTAGTGTCGAAGGGGCCATGTCCTGGTAGAGAGAAATCAGGGCTCCGTCGTGTCGGATAGGCCCATCCCTTCCCCTCTTCATTAAGGCTTCTTTTGTCTTGTAGTGGAGGAAGTTAATGATAACGTCCCTCGGGGTGTTGGCATCAGTTCTCTGTGTTTTCATCGCTCTATGTGCCCTCTCTATGTGCCACTGTTCCTCCGGGATGGTCGGGAGGAGAGGCCGAAAAATCGACAGCAGAAGCCCTTGTAGGTCTTCGTCCGGCCCTTCTGGTAAGCCCCTCAGGCGGAGGTTATTCCTCCTAGAGCGGTTGGCTATGTCCTCCAGGGCTAGGTCCATGTCGACCACATGGGTAGTCATGCGATTAACTCTGTCGGCTACCTCGTTGTGGGCCTGAGTTGCCGCCTCCATGCGGTCCTCCAATTTAGCAGTGCGCTCTCCCAGGGCACATATATCAGCCTGCAGTACGGCCGTCGATTTGGCTATTTCTCCCGCAAGGAATGTTTTCACCTCCGCTAGATTAGCGAGGACAGTGCTCTGTTCCGCGGATAGGGTCTCTCTGTCTGTGCCAGGCGACGAATGTGTGGATCCTATGTCGCCATCTTGGCTGTCGGCTCTGCCGTGCCGGTGCGCTGTAAGGAGGTCGAGAACGGAGCCCCCGGACTCCGTGGCCCTCTTGGCCTGCTTCTTGGGGAGTCTCCTTTCCATTATAGGATAGCAGGTAATGGGAAATTGCCCAAAATAAGGTCGCTTTTGTAGCTTATGGCGCCGGTGGAGCAGAGCTCTAGTGAAACACGTCTGGTCTCATCGGCTGTCGGGCCACGCCCCCTTCGGCCGAAGGATTCTGTCACTGAAGGAAGGGATGAGTTTTTCTAAATTTTTACATGTATTTCTTAAGGGTTAATAATTGTGTAGGGTTTATAAAAAATACCCCTTTCTGTCTCAGAGAGCTTGCACTTTAATGGCCAATCGGAGTGATGCGAAAAAAACTCCCAATAGTCTAACATCTACAGTTTATAAATATATTTTATTTTTTTGTAAATATTTCTTTTATTTAGACATTGGAATTTTGTGGTACAGAATTAAATGGAAATACACTTAAATTTATGCTACTTCTGTCTCATTTTTTATTTTTTAAACAATATTTGACTCTAACACAACAAGTGGAGCAATGCTGGTATTCCCTTTGTAGTCAGTACCCAGCGTTGTGTGTTGCAGAGTGAAATTTGAATGACAAGCTAGGCAAACCAGCTAGTATTGCTGGTTTGAGAGTCCCGCAGGGTGTGGTAGCCGTCAGTTTATAAATACTTGGTGGTCAGTAATTTGTTTTCTTTAACCCCTTAAGGACCAAACTTCTGGAATAAAAGGGAATCATGATATGTCACACATGTCATGTGTCCTTAAGGGGTTAATAGCATTTTGGCCAATCATCCTACGATCTCCACGCCTTCCTACTGCTTGATAGAGGTAGGAGCAGAATTACTGCTTAGCACAGTTGTGGACGAGGTGAACAAAATCACAAAACATTAGATTTCTAAGCAGGAACGGATAAACAGAAACTCTGCAACACTGCGCAGTGACAGGAAATGATTTGAACGCTTGCTCTCAGACAGGAAGTGTAGCAGTGGGAAGTGTAGAGAGCTGATAAAAAAAAAACCACTGGGGAAATATTGGGGTGTTAAGGTACATGGGGGCTTTAGGAAACATCTACACAAGTGGGGAGAGGAGACTCACGTGAAAAGTGAGATAGATTGGGGAGCCGAGAGACAGTTTACTGGACATTGAAGAACTAACAAACACTGAGATTAGTTTAGGAGTGCTGAAATATATTGGGGGTCGAAACTTTGCAATTCAGAGGAATGCTGGGGGCCATGAGGAGCTGAGCAGATTCAAATCTAGTATTTTGCAGTCTCACTGCTCAATTCTCTGCCATTTAGGAGTCAAATCAATTTGTTTATGCAGCCCTAGCCACACCTCCCTGCATGTGACTTACACAGCCTTCCTAAACACTTCCTGTAAGGAGTCATCTAATGTTTACACTTCCTTTATTGCAAATTATGTTTACTTTGGAATTTCTTATCTCTTGCTCTGTTAATAGTCTACAAGAGCCTGCAGGGCCTTCTGTGTGTAATTAAAGTTCAATTTAAAGAGCAGGAGATAAAATTTCTACAGCAAGTTCACATCTGATTGAAAATGAATACATTTTGTTTTCATGCAGGCTGTGTCAGTCACAGTTAGGGGAGGTGTGACTAGGGCTGCATAAAAAGAAACAAAATCGATTTAACTCCTAAATGGCAGAGAATAGAGCAATGTGAAATCAAGGGCATCATCCACACATCAAAGCTACTTCATTAAGCTATAGCTGTTTTGATGCCTATCGTGTCCCTTTAATGTGTGCAGCATGTATCTGTGTTTGTGCAATAATTTATTAATGTTCCTCCTTTTACTCTTTAAATTTTGACTCCTGACTATTTTAATTGATTGGATTACACCTTTGCTGAGGTGTAAGAAAGTGCCTATTTTCTGGGACACCATATGTACCTGTTGAAAAGTCAACAGTACAGTAATTCAGGCGTGTCTTGCCTTAAAATACCAGTAAAATAAATTATTAGTGTCGATGAAACGTAGGTGCAGAGGTTAAAATGTCTTCTCAGGCATGGATGCAGAACGACAGGTCTGCATCAACTATAAGACAGATCATTAGCTCTGGTGAAGAGGAGATGAGAGAGGCTTCAGTTCAAATAGACATTATTTATGAAGCAGCAACAAATTCCGTAGCGCTGTACAATGGGTGGACCCAGAAGTGTTGGATGCACAGAAACAGAGGGGTTGAGGGCCCTGCTTAATGACCTGACATGTTAGAGGGAGTGGGGTATAGTGACACGAAGGATAGGGGGTTAAAAAATAGGTCGCTAGAATAGTATTCACTAAGGGCTTAGTGGTCTGTTTGTTTGCTGTTTTGTTTTTTTATGACAGCTGCAGGAGAGGAATCAAGGTGCTAAAGCTATTAACAGTTTAACTTATATTCTTTACTGAAGAAGTGAGTTTTCAATTTTTTTTTTTAACCCCTTAAGGACTGGACTTTTTTTGCGATGTTGTACATTTGCGACCAGGCATCTTTTTACACTTTTGTGGTGTTTGTGTTTAGCTGTAATTTTCCGCTCTCTCATTTACTGTTCATATACAAATTATATATTGTTTTTTTCAGGACAAAAGGGGCTTTCTTTACATACCATTATTTATATAATCTCATGTAATTTAATTTTTAAAAAATGAAAAAATATGATGAAAAATTGAAAAAAAATACATGTTTTTTGACTTTTATGTGAAAAATCTTTTATTCATCTACAAAAGCGAATGAAAAAAACTGCTAAATAGATTCAAAATTTTGTCCTGAGTTTAAAAATACCCAGTGTTTACATGCTTTTTGCTATTTTTTTGCATGTTATAGGGCTATAAGTACAAGTAGGATATTGCGGTTTCAAAACATATATTTTTAAAATTTATCAATAGTGACATTGTAACACTATTATCTGTCATAAATCGCTGAATAACACCCCACATGTACATATTTTTTTTAAAGTAGACAACCCAGGGTATTCAATATGGGGTATGTCCAGACTTTTTTAGTAGCCACTTAGTCGCAAACACTGGCCAAAGTTAGCGTTCATATTTGTTTGTGTGTGAAAAAAGTAAAAAACTAAATTGAATGCTAATTTTGGCCAGTGTTTGTGACCAAGTGGTTACTAAAAAAGACTGGTCATACCCCATTTGCAATACCTTGGGTTGTCTTCTTTCGCAAATGGTATGCCATCATGGGGGTAATTCTCATTCCTGGGCTACCATACGCTCTCAAAGGCAACGTAACCAACCTGGTCATTTTCAATGTAAAAATATTTGACCCATATATTTGACCCTGTAACTTTCAAAAACGCTATAAAACCTGTACATGGGGGGTACTGTAACACTCAGGAGACTTTGCTGAACACAAATATTAGTGTTTCAAAACTGGAAAATGTATCACAACAATTATATCATCAGTAAACGTGCTGTTTATGTGTGAAAAATGCAAAAAAAGTCACTTTCACTGACAATATCATCGCTGTGATACGTTTTACTGTTTTGAATCACTAATATTTGTGTTCAGCAAAGTCTCCCGAGTAAAACAGTACCCCCCATGTACAGGTTTTAGGGTGTCGTAGAACGTTACAGGGTAAAATACAGTGCTAGCAAATTAAATTCTCTAGACTTTTGGCCTGGGTTGGCAGGCAGGTCCCTTAAATTGCAATCAATAAAATAACTTAATTATGTAAAAATATTACATAAATACGCACGTAGAATTTAAATATATGTGCATATTTATATATTTGAAGTCTACGTGTATATTTATATAATTATTTATGTCATTTTGTATATGGACATATGAATAGTTTTGATACCGGAGAAACTGACGGAAGCCAAGCACAGAGAGATGGACACAGGTTTCTTCAGGAAGGAAGAGATTCTTTATTGGATCACCGATCGGGACTCAGAGGGACTAGCGTCACCAAAATACAGCAAAGTCTGAGTACTGAATACATAGAGTACATTCCTTATATAGCACTGTAGCTCCTCCCACAATTAACTACACCCACACATACCCTTAACCTATTTAATGAATAGAGTCTAAACTCATCCATCCGGTCTAACCACGTGGCTCATCTGATACAAAGGAGAGGGACGCGTAATTCCAGTTCTTACATTCCTGCACCTGGTCAGTACAGTGATGACAGTATCTTAGCTACGTGTAATTAACTAACTGATACTACAAACACATATACATACATATGCCTTGTGGCAATCTTAGCCTGCTAAACTTGTATTTTACTGGAATTACATCACATTCCCCCCTTTGATGCCTCTGATATTTCACAATTACTTGAGGCATCACTTAACCTTGGTTTGCATATACCTCAGGTTACCATGAACCAGACCAGACTTATCTTATGATGTGAATCTTCAACATTCATCTTCTTGCATTGGTTCTCCCTGATCTAGAGCCTTATACTTATATATCGCCATTATCTGTGCAGCAGCCTTCCTCTCTGCTATACTTCCTATCAGGCTTTGCACAGACCTAACTACTAAGGGTATAAGACACGGTAGGAGTAGACACAACAGTAAAATCAGTAGGACTCCACCTACCACTGCCTTAAGCCCTCCAAACCACTCATACCAGCTACCAAACCAACTACTTGGATTGTACCCTTTCCATACCTGAGTAGGCACATGCGCTAGTTTAACCATATGGCTAGTAAGCTCAGCTATTGCTTGCCCTTCGTCATCTATTTGAAGACAGCAATTACTTAGGTTAAACTTCCCACATACACCTCCCTCTACTGCCAAAAGGTAATCCAAGGCTAATCTATTTTGGTAGACTGCTGTCCTCATCCTGGTGTTATGCTTCGCTAGAAGATTGAGCGCTTGTGATGTCTCATTTGTGATAATCTCAACCACCGCCTGTAATCTTATAATACGGTTGAGCATATAAATAGGGGTTCTATAACCAAAGGTACCATCCTCAGCCCACGTGGCTGGCCCATAGTAATCTATAATACGCTGGGGAGGCCATTCATCATCTTCCCAGGCGCCTATCTCTATGGGTCCCCTTTTCTTCCTATGATTCACATCATACACTTTAACACCTAAAGTCTCACCTGTTTCAATCGGTAACAAGAAGAAGGATGGTTTGAGCATACCCAACACACATGCCCCTTCCCAGTCCTGTGGCAGCTCCGAATAGGCTTTCTTACCACAGATCCAGTACAAATTTGCTGGGGCTCTCCAAGTAGATGTGATGGATAGATCAAACCACACATCCTTTAAATTGGCATATCTAGCAAACGGGTTAGATGGTTCTGAGACATTTGAAGCCGACCACCAAGTTGTATTCTTTGTATCATCATCATAAGCTTTTTGCCCTAGACAAGTTAATTCTCCTACAGAAGTATTATACATTATTCCTTTCCTTGCTATGCAAACATAACCTATGATGGAGGTCTTTAATCTCCACTCAGATTTACCTCTAACACTCATATGATAATCGGCTTGTGTAGATATTAATTGGTCAACTGCCTCAGAACCGGACATTACCTCCTTTGCTTCCCAAGGCCATTGGTCTCCCATGTTAGTACCTCCACACACATAGCAGTTGGTAACATTAAGACTACCGGCAATACTTTCAGCTAAATCGATGAACAGGTTTTTAGCATTATGGGGGATCTTATTATCTATACTCATCTCTTCGTAAAAGGAATGGTATACTTGATGAGTCTGGGAGGATACCGTATCAGTCTCTATTCCTATAAACAATAATGTCCCAGGATCTAAACCCGTCCCGTATATTTGAAACCCAAATAAATTTCCATACTTATCTAAGAACTTGTCGGGGTTATTAATGAGTATATGGACTGGGTTGCATTCCATAGACTTACAATAAGGGCTAGTCGGCAACTTAGTCACTATCATGTCTTTGTCTACTGTCTGTCCCCAAGTTGCCCACCCCACACAAGACCAATATGGGCAAAAGTTATAATCTCTATTTGGGCATCTAGGACTTACATATTTATTTTTGCTACTGGGACAAATATATTTATCGTTAGACCCATACGTCCTCTCCCATCTAAGATCCCCACATACATTCCACGGCTTTCTACCACTCGATATCGCTTTACACGCATCAAATAGCAGAACACCCGAAGAATGTACGGATTCTAACACCGTTTTATTAATTAGGGTCCCCTGAGGATCTCCATTCCTGAGAGTCAACCAAATTGTACGAGGCTGATACTCCGGACTGAAGCACTTAGGTTCTCCTACTCCTAAATGGCACACACTATAATCTATATTTAAGTATCTACATCTCGATACATCTCCTTTACATTCGTATTGTGAATGCCAAATTAGGGTTTGGGAAATATGGTTACCTGTTCTCGTAGTCTTAATGCATACCTCACAGCTAGGAGTGTCGGTACCTCTACCTTCCTGAATATAAAAACACATATAAATAAACACTATCAAAAGCACATCTTTCGCCGTCATCCTCAGTCTTCGTCCGTGCGATGGCGCCTCAGCTTCCAGGATGTGAGGGGCTGCAGGGAATGGAGTTCTGCTCATCTTCACAGGTGTCCCTTCGAGACTTTCCTGGCTTATACACTATGTGATGGTAAGCGGACAGGCTTTATTATGGCCTTCTCACTCACACCTGTAACAATAAAATTTGTAATCCACAATAATTCCTCGTTACTCCGACTGAGTAGTACGTTTTAACCGGATCTTGCAGGGATTCTCTGGATCTGCTGTAACTTGCCAAGAATCGACTGCTGCTGGTTTAACCCTGGAGTGATGTATCCACGGAGTCACTTCTGCTACTTTTATTGCTGTAGGGGTAGACAAAAGAACAACATAAGGACCTCTCCACTTGGGCCCTAACGGTACATTATTCCACTCTTTAATCCACACTTGATCTCCTGGATGATAACTATGAACAGGGGGATAAATATTCACAGGTAATCTATCTTGTACCCATTTCTGTACCTCCTCCATAGTCTTACCCAACTCTACAACCTGCTGCCGGGTAATTCCTTCTCCCAACTGACTCAAGTCCCCCCTTAAGTTACCAAGTACGGGAGGTGGTCGCCCATACATGATTTCAAAAGGAGAGAGGCCCATCCTTCTGGTAGGGGTACTGCGGATTCGCAATAGAGCTATGGGTAAGAGAACGTTCCACTTAAGTTGGGTTTCCTGACACATTTTAGCCAACTGGTTCTTTATAGTTCTATTCATTCTCTCTACCTTACCAGAACTCTGGGGTCTATATGCAGTATGAAGCCTCCACTTTATACCAAGCATATGAGTCAGTTGTTGTAGGCACTGGTGAACAAAAGCTGGACCATTGTCCGATCCTATAGAACAGGGTAGTCCATATCGGGGTATTATTTCTCGTAGCAGGAATCTCACAACTTCTCCTGCTTTCTCTGTACGAGTAGGACATGCTTCTACCCAGCCTGAATAGGTGCACACAATTACCAGCAGGTAACGATGTCCACCCGATTTAGGCATCACTGTAAAGTCTATTTGTAGATCGGACATGGGGAGTCCCCCCATAAACTGAACTCCTGGTGGCTTTACTGGTCCTTGTCTTGCATTATTCTTAGCACACGTTACACATCTGCGTACAATGGCCTGAGTCAAGTTGGACAATCTTGGTATGTAGAAATGTTTTCTAAGAGATTCTTCAGTACTGTCTCTCCCAGAATGTGTCCCGTTGTGATAATTTTGGACAATTTCTACCGCTAGCGATGCTGGTATAACTATTCTTCCATCTTCTAGCTGATACCACTTGTTCTCCAGATACTTTCCCGGTTCAGTCTTTAACCACTCCTCTTCTTGAGCTGTATAAACTGGAGTCCATTGGGACAGTGGAGTTGGTATAAGAGCAGCTATATGCCCTACATACTCCTGTCTTCCTGATTCAGCAGCACGCTTAGCTGCACTATCTGCCATCCGATTTCCCTTGGTTACATCACCATCTCCTCTCAGATGCGCTCGACAATGTATGATACCGACTTCTTTCGGCTCCCACACTGCTTCCAATAGTTGTAGGATTTCAGCTGCGTACTTGATTTCTTTGCCTTCTGAATTCAGTAGTCCTCTTTCTTTATACAAAGCTCCGTGGGCATGAGTGGTTAAAAACGCATACTTAGAGTCCGTATAGATATTTACTCTTAAACCTTCAGCCAATTGTAACGCTCGTGTTAGTGCTATTAATTCTGCCTTTTGTGCTGATGTTCCTTTCGCCAGTGGCCGAGCTTCTATCACCTTGTCTATTGTTGTCACTGCATATCCTGCATAGCGGATCCCTTCTTTCACATAACTACTGCCGTCGGTGTAATATTGAACATCGGGGTTCTGGATGGGAAAATCACGAAGATCTGGTCTACTTGAGAATACTTCATCCATTACTTCCAAACAATCATGTTGACTTTCAGTAGGTTGTGGCAAAAGGGTAGCTGGATTTAAGGTGTTTACAGTCTCTAAATGCACTCTTGGGTTTTCACACAACATTGCTTGATACTTGGTCATACGGCTATTACTAAACCAATGATTTCCTTTGTAATCCAACAACGTCTGTACTGCATGTGGGACTCGTACATAAAGTTCTTGACCCAGAGTGAGTTTATCGGCTTCAGCTACTAGCAGGGCGGCTGCAGCTACGGCTCTTAGACAAGGTGGAAGTCCGCTGGCCACTGCATCCAGTTGCTTAGACATGTAGGCAACAGGTCTTTGCCATGATCCCAAGTACTGTGTCAATACTCCCACAGCCATTCTTCTTTGCTCGTGTACATATAAGTAGAATGGTCGTGTGTGATCAGGTAGACCTAATGCTGGGGCACTCATCAAAGCCTTCTTCACATCTTCAAATGCCGTTTGCTGTTCTTGGGTCCATAAGAAGGGGTCGTGCTCTGTACCTTTGATAGCTGCGTACAGAGGTTTTGCTAGTATCGCATAACTGGGAATCCATATCCTACAGAAGCCTGCTGCCCCCAAGAATTCTCGCACTTGTCTTCTATTCTTGGGTATTGGTATTTGGCAGACAGCTTCTTTTCTCTCTGGCCCCATAATTCTTTGACCTTCAGAGATATGGAATCCTAGATACTTGACAGTTGGCAAACACAACTGAGCCTTCTTTCTAGACACCTTGTATCCTGCCTTCCAGAGAATGTGTAGTAGATCGTGCGTTGCTTGCTGACAGATTTCTTTTGTAACTGCTGCTATCAACAAGTCATCTACATATTGTAACAATACACACTCTCCTGGGATGGACTCGAAATCCAATAGATCTTGACTTAGGGCTGAACCAAATAGGGTAGGTGAATTTTTTAATTCTTGTCCAAGTCATTTGGCGTTTTGAGCCCGTTACAGCGTTCTCCCATTGGAAAGCGAAAATACATTGACTTTCTGCGGCAATTCGGAGGCAAAAGAAGGCATCTTTGAGGTCTAAAACTGTGAAGTAAGTAGCCCCGCCCGGAATTAAAGCAAGCAGGTTATATGGATTGGGTACAACTGGATGTATGCTAACAACCGCATCATTGACTGCTCTTAAGTCCTGCACAGGTCGATACTCATCTGTGCCGGGCTTTTGAACAGGCAGCAATGGGGTGTTCCAGGGGGAAGTACAGAATTTTAGGATACCATACCGTATGAACTTATCCAGATAGGATTGGATGTTCTTCTTAGCCTTCTGCGGAATGTGATATTGTCTTAGGCTCACTGGATAAACCCCATGTTTCAGTTCAATTTTTATTGGTGGAATATTGCGGGCCAGTCCTGGTGGGTTGTTCTCTGCCCAAACTCCTGGTATGTTAAACAATGTCTCATCACTCCTAGGGTTTTGGCTAGTCAACACTGTATAAAGTCGCCACTCTTCTTCCTTTGGTACGGATAAAGTCATAATACCTGAAGGTCCATTAAACTTTAAAGATGTTGTTCCATCTGGTAGGAACGTAATCTGCGCTTGTAATTTGGATAGCATATCACGTCCCAGCAATTGGACTGGACATTCAGGCATATAAAGGAATTGGTGTTTTACTACGTGGCCTCCCAATGTACAGAGTCGACTTTTAAGAACCGGTCTTTCAGCACTTCTTCCAGTTGCTCCTATCACAGTAATAGTCCTTCCAGATGGAGGAGCAACTAGATTAGTCACCACTGAATGTTCAGCACCAGTGTCGATCATGAACGCACTCCTTTTCCCCCCTATTGATACATCGACCATAGGCTCCGCTCGACCAAGGGGGATGGAGCCCGGTCGGTATCAATAGTCCTCCATGACCGTGTCAGCCAATCCTACAAAGTCCCTACCTTCTCTATCGCGAGACCTTTGCGCTGCTGGAATATACCTGTCTTCCCTAACACTTCCTCTGTTCCCATTACTCCCTCTATAACCATTACTCCCTCCGGGACCTCCTCTACCTCTCGCTCTGCCTCTAAAGTTTCCGTAGCCTGCCCTGGGTTGGTCTCTCTCGTACTGCTCTCTTTGCGGACATTCGTTCCTCCAATGCCCTTCTTCCTTGCAATACGCACACTGATCCCTACTCAAAGGCTCCCTACTCCATCTATTATTGCCTCTATCTGGGCCCCGTTTATCTACGCCTGCGATCGCTACCGCTAGCATATCAGCCTTTTTACGCATCTTGCGCTCCTCCTCTTTCTTGCTTTCTGTTTCCCTATTCATATAGACCTTATTAGCTACCTCCATTAGTTGGGAGATTGACATACCTGCAAACCCTTCTAACTTTTGTAGCTTGCGCTTAATATCTCCGTAAGCTTGGCTGACAAAGGCGGAGTTAACCATTCGGGAATTGTCTGCGTCTTCCGGATTAAAGGGGGTGTACAAGCGGTACGCCTCCAATAATCGGTCATAAAAGACACTGGGCGCTTCATCGCTTTTCTGGATCACCTCAACTGTCTTCGACATGTTAATGGCTTTCTTTCCTCCGGCTTTCATGCCAGCAATTATAGCGTCTCTATAGGCTCTGAGTTGAACCATATCAGCACCATTTACGTTCCAATCGGGATCAGTGTTGGGATAATGTGTTGCGGCCCATGCTGCTGGATTAGCTTGGTTCAAAGCACGGGCTCTATCCTCTAATGCTTTAATGGCTGCTTGATTTATTCTTGTCCTTTCCTCATTGTTAAATAAAGTCATTAATAACTGCTGGCAATCAGCCCATGTCGGATTATGTGTCTGTACTATTGAGGTGAACAGATCAGTCATGGCTTGTGGTTTCTCAGTATACGAGGAATTATGGGTCTTCCAGTTTAAAAGGTCGGTAGTGGTGAAAGGGACATATACGAAGACAGGGTCAGCGTGTGCCATTTGACCTGCGGCATCGATATAAGCTGACCCGGGATTTAAGCGAAGAGGCATCTGATAGTGCTTTAATTGTTGGGCACCAGTCAACTGTCGGGTTTGGATGGGGCTACGTAGGGAAGCGTCAGTCATGGGTTCCGGTCGGGGAGATATAGGGTATGGGGATGTGGGAGGTTGGTTTTGGGAAAAGGTAGTGAATAGAACACTTCGGGCCGAGCTAGATGAAGCTTGACCGGAAGTCTGAAGTGGCGCCAAATCAGGATATTCGTTTCTAATGGGGGTGGGTTCTGGTTCCGGAAGGGGAGATTTAGTACGAGGGGGGGTGGATCCTGTACTGGAGGAGGAAGCGGAAGTGGATGAGGGTAATGAGGGAAGGGTTACAGGACTTCCTGTATTTGCGTCACTTCCTCTTACCGGAAAGTAAGGGGGCGGCAAAGGGATCTCGGACTCAGGGGGCGTGTCCAAAATGGGCCTAACACCAGTCCTAGTGGACGAACAAGTCCTAGCTACCATGAGGCGACACTGCTCCTCGTGGCATGTCCGGAGCCATTTTGGCGAGTCATTTACGGCCTGTCTCCAACAATCAATATAAGGAAACTGGCCGTAAAGTTCAGGCCTACCTGATACAGCCACGTGTAAGCGCTGTACCAGAGTTGGATCCAAACTGCCACGTGGCGGCCATGCCGCAACCAAAGTAGGCCACTCCCTAGTGCACAAAGTGACCAAACGTACAGGGGACATCTTAACCCCAAAATCACAAACTTTGAATCCCTTTTTAAAATTCTTAACCATACATCCTAAGGGATCCGGAATCGTTGACTGCGACGCACCCATATTTAACAGTGGAACGTCGTCGACAACGATTACTATACACGCGTACTATTCAACAGTCACACCCGTTTCCTCTGGCAACAGCACCACGTGGTATGGTTACCAAGTGAAACGTACACAATAACAATAAACACTCAGGGAATTCCCGTACACACACAGCTGCTACACCAGTCACTATATAATCAATATTATGCCCTTTGGCGTAACTACACAGTCACCCACGCTATAATTCTCTATATACGAATTACCCGTCTATAACACACCCCAGTAACATCGTCTTTTACAAATAGCGGTTACAGTACGGTTAGCATAGGTCAAAGCACAAGTTAAGGTCACAATACAATTATTAGTGGTTATGGTGTTAAACATGCAATGGACGACAATGATTAGTACTTATTATATAATGTCAGTAAATATACAGGGTTATGGTACCGTGCACTATAATACAGCAACACACTATTAACACTCTCGCTAGACGGCTGAGCTCGCGCTATCTAACAAGATATACACTTTACTAAAACAATCGTTAACACATTTACAATTCCCAACTAAACTATTGGCCAGTACCTTGAATGGACTACCTAAAACTATATACACCCGTTTTGGTTAGCCACACTGCCCAATCACCACATATATAGCGAGCTAGAGAACCGAATTTACACAGACGCCTCTTAGTCGCACTATACAACGAGCTAGAGAACCGAATTTACACAGGCGCCTCTTAGTCGTACTATCAAAAGTCTAGTGGGTTCCAAATTTACACGCCTTCCCACTTAGCCCAGATAGGATGAGAACTAGCGAACCGAATTTACACAGGCGCCGCTTAGTCTCCCGGTCCCTCCGACCTAGCGAACGTAATATACACCCTAGAACGCTAGTCTAGACAAGACACCGGTGTCCGGCTAGGGCTATTTACACCAGGACCCCGCCTGACTAACCAAATCAAACGGTCTGACTAAAGAGCGTTCGATCGAGCGGTGCGCCTTCGCTCCTTCCCTCCGACAGAGGGGGCAGATACAGATTCAAAAACCCCTTTGGGCCTACCGCACAATCGGTATACCCCTAGCGGGTCCTGCCGTCTAAAACAGCAGTTATCTTACCTCCTCGTTCCTGAACCTGAGTTCACACTCATCGACGGGGACAAGTTCTTACTTCTCACGTAGAGGCCGATGATCTCCTGGACAACAGACCAGTGGCGCCGAGACGAAGGGAGGTCCACGCAGAAGTTCAGGGGTGCAGCCGTAGAGAACGTGGGCAAAGATAGACCGTCTCACGCCTCTGCCTCTCAGCTACCGTTGAACGATGAGCTTCCCGGCCAATGCACCAAATGATACCGGAGAAACTGACGGAAGCCAAGCACAGAGAGATGGACACAGGTTTCTTCAGGAAGGAAGAGATTCTTTATTGGATCACCGATCGGGACTCAGAGGGACTAGCGTCACCAAAATACAGCAAAGTCTGAGTACTGAATACATAGAGTACATTCCTTATATAGCACTGTAGCTCCTCCCACAATTAACTACACCCACACATACCCTTAACCTATTTAATGAATAGAGTCTAAACTCATCCATCCGGTCTAACCACGTGGCTCATCTGATACAAAGGAGAGGGACGCGTAATTCCAGTTCTTACATTCCTGCACCTGGTCAGTACAGTGATGACAGTATCTTAGCTACGTGTAATTAACTAACTGATACTACAAACACATATACATACATATGCCTTGTGGCAATCTTAGCCTGCTAAACTTGTATTTTACTGGAATTACATCACAGTTTGTATTCTTTTTATTTATTTATATATACATAGATATATATACAATTTCATTCTAAGTGTATTTTGATATAAATATATATATATTAATATCAAAATACAGTTAGAATAACATTTCGTATAGATATATATTTTTTTTTTAATTTTTATTATTATTTTTAATTTTTTAAATTTAATTTAAATTATTTATTATTCGTATTTTATAATAATATATATATATACAATATATATATAGTTATTATATATATTATATATATACGTGTGTAAATTAATTATAAGTGTATTTTTATATTAATATATGTACATATTAATATAAAAATACACTTAGCATGACATTATATATATGATATATAGACATATATTATATAGGTATAATATATGTCTATATATCATATATATACACATATATAATAATATTTTTTTTTTATTCACTATAACTTTAATTTTTTTTTGATTTTACACTGGCAGGGAGACTGCCTGTCAGCACAGACAGTCCCCCTGCAGGCAGAGTCTAGGACACCTATTGTGACCATGTGGTCGCCCTGTTGGGCGATCACATGGCCCCAGGGGTCCTAATCCGCCATGGGGAGACTGTCTGGGCTGCAGGCAGTCTCCCCACAACGGGAGCAACGCCGATCGCCGCCGGGGGAACGACGGCGATCGGGTAAGTACCTCTTAAATTTAGGACGGTTCAGGACCGTCGTCGGTCGGCAACGCAAAAATGCCGATGACGGTCCTGAACCGTCCCGCGTCCTTAAGGGGTTAAGGAATGGAGACTGGGTGAACGTCTAATGGAGAAACGAAGGGAGTTTCACAGGAAAGGTGCAACCCTAGAGAAGTCTTGAAGGCCAGCATCAGAGGTGCAGAGAAGGAACAAAAAGGATAGACATAGGGGCAGAGCGTAGGGGCCTAGACGGGACATATTTGTGTATTATGGAGGATAGATGTTGTAACGGATCCCAGTCCTCCAGCTGAGTACATCCGTGAAGAATCTCCCAAGTCCCAAGCGCTGTAGTGATTATAAGTGTTAATATAGCTCCCGATCCGCCAAACATGAGCCTAGACTTCATGAAGGAGTAAGATGATCTGTTTAATCCAGGATCAGTGGCCTGCATTTATGCAGTACAAGGACACAGAAAACACACCCATGACACTCCCACACAAAACAGGTTAATCCCTCTCCTGTGCCTGGGAGATAATTGAGTCAGGAATTGTACAAATTCAATTATCTCCAGGCACAGAAAAACATACAATTAACAAACACTCCAAAAGTACCTTCAAAATACATTAAAAACCCCACAAAAGTTACACCCTCTGATAGCCCCGATCTGAGTGACCAACATATCCAAAAATCAACCAGATTGGTTCAGGGGTTCGAGATTTCCATGGAAGTCAATCAGTGGCGGCTCTAGACTTTATGAGGCCTTAGGCGAAACTCAAACAAGAGGCCCCCACTAAAACACATAGTTAAAAAACATATCGTGTGTATAATGAGCTGTTATATTGAACGACAGGCTTAGAGCACTGGATACAGAGATTTACTCTCTGTATTCACTGTTGGGGTGAGTATGGCACGGTTGAAGGAGAAAGCGTACCAGGGCAAGGGGAAGTGAGAGTGACAGGATGAGGGAGGGTTATGTGACAGGGTGAGTGTGGCATGTCTAGGCAGGATGAGTGACAGGATAGGAGAAGTTAATGTGATAGGGTGAGTGTGGAAGAGCGAGAGCTGGTAATTGTGGTATGGATGGAGAGGGTGAGAGCAACAAGATTAGGAGAGGTTAATGTGAGCGAGGCTGGGTGTAGGGGGCATGACAGCATGTGGGGGGTGACAGTGTGGGGGTGGCTGTATGTGTGTGGAATTGGGACGATGGGTAGGTGAGAGTGTGGGAGGCAGTGTTGAAAAGGGTGACAGTGTGTGCAGGGGCAGTGTGTGGAAGGAGTGACTGTATGTATGGTGACAGTGTTGGGGGCTGACAATATGGGGTGCAAGTGTGGGAAAGGGTAACAGGGTGAGGGAGCAGTGTAGAGGAATGTGACAGTGAGGAGGAAGATGACAGTGTGGGGTGGCAGTGTGGAGGATGGTGACAGTGTGTGACAGTGTGGGGGGACAGGGTGTGTGACAGTGTGGGAGGGCAAGATGCGTGGGACAAAATGTAGAGAGGCCAGGGTGAGCGACAGATGAGGGAGCAGTGTGTACGACAGTGTAGGGGGGGGGGCAGTGTGTACGACAGCGTGGGGGGGGCAGTGTGTATGACAGCGAAGGGGGAACAGGGTGTGTGACAGTGTGGGGGAGCAGGGTGTGCGACAGTGTGGGAGGGCAAGGTGTGTGGGACACAGTGTAGAGAGGCCAGGGTGTGCGACAGATGAGGGGGCAGTGTGTATGACAGTGTAGGGGGGCAGTGTGGGGGGGGGAAGGGTGTGTGACAGTGTGGGGGGGGGAAGGGTGTGTGACAGTGTGGGGGGAAGGGTGTGTGACAGTGTGGGGGGAAGGGTGTGTGACAGTGTGGGAGGGCAAGGTGTGTGGGACACAGTGTAGAGAGGCCAGGGTGTGCGACAGCATGAGGGGGCAGTGTGTACGACAGTGTAGGGGGGAAGGGTGTGTGACCGTGTGGGTGGTAAAGTGTGTGGAAGACAGTGTGGGGGAGCAGGGTGTGTGACAGTGTGGAGGGCAGTGTTTGTGACAGTGGGGGGCAATTTGTGTGAGAGAAAGTGTGGGGTGCAGGGTGTGTGAGAGTGATTGAGTCAGTGGAGGAGGCAGAATGTGTGGGAGACAGTGTGGGGGGCAGGGTGTGTGGTGGTCAGGGTATGTAGGGTGCAGTGTGGGGGGTCAGGGTATGTGGTGGTCAATGTGGGTGACAGTTTCTGTGGTGGTCAGTGTATGTGGTGGTCAGTGTTGGGGGTAGGGTATGTAGTTGTCAGTGTGTTCGTCAGTGTGGGCCGCAGTGTATGTGGTGGTCATCAGTGTGGGGGCAGTGTAAGTGGTGGTCAGTGTATGTGGGGGTCAGGGCATGTGGTGGTCAGTGTGGTGGAAATGTATATGGGGCAGGGTATGTGGCTGACAGGGAAATGTAGGTGCAGTGTATGTGGTGGGCAGGGCAGTGTCGGGGGCAGGCAATGTGGGTGGCAGGGCAATGTGGGTGCAGTGTATGGGGTGGGCAGGGCAGTGTGGGGGGTAGGGTATATGACTGGCAGGGCAGTGTAGGGGGTAGGGTATATGACTGGCAGGGCAGTGTGGGGGTGGGAGGGCAGTGTTGGGGCAGTGGGGGTGGGAGGGCAGTGTTGGGGCAGGGCAGGGTTGGGGCAGTGGGGGTGGGAGGTCAGTGTTTGGGCAGGGCAGTGGGGGCTGGGAGGGCAGTGTTGGGGACAGGGCAGTGGGGGTGGGAGGGCAGTGTTGTGGCAGTGGGGGTGGGGGGGCATTTTTGGGGCAGGGCAGTGGGGGTGGGAGGGCAGTGTTGGGGACAGGGCAGTGGGGTGGGAGGGAAGTTTTAGGGCAGGGAGGGTGGGAGGGCAGTTTTGGGGCAGGGCAGTAAGGGATGGGAGGGCAGTTCTGGGGCAGTGGGGGTGGGGGGGCAGTTTTGGGGCAGGGCAGTGAGGGGTGGGAGGGCAGTGGGGGTGGGGGGCAAGGCAGTGGGGGTGGGAGGGCAGTTCTGGGGCAGTGGGGGTGGGGGGGCAGTTTTGGGGCAGGGCAGTGAGGGGTGGGAGAGCAGTTTTGGGGCAGTTGGGGGGAGAGGGCAGTTTTGGGGCAGGACAGTGGGGTGGGAGGGCAGTGTGTGTGGAGGCTGTGACAAGCCTCCACACAATTAAATACCTTATTTGTAAAATATAATTCCCTGGTGGTCCAGTGGCAGCAGTCCCTGGTGGTCCGGTGGGATGACTGTTCTGTCTGCAGCTCCGCGAGAGCTGCAGACCTTGTTCTCGCGAGAGCCTGTGAGAGCGTTGCCGTGGTAACCCGCGGCAACGCTCTGTGTGCTCGCGAGAACCACAGTAAGTGATCTGCAGCTCTGCACTCGGCAGAGCTGCAGATCAGAGGCTGGCTCTCCCTGTGGGCAGACCATGTGGAGGGGCCACCCGGCGGCATACTGGGCAAGCCGCCGGGCCCCCTCTCACTGTCGGGTCCTCGGTTATAGACCGAGGACCCGACAGTTCTATCTGCCCTGAGGCGATTTAGGCGGCCGCGAGGCCCCAGCAAGCGCGAGGCCTTAGGCGGCCGCCTAAATCGCCTAATTAGAGAGCCGCCTCTGAAGTCAATTATTTGACCAACCGCGCACTATGTCCAAAACAGTTCCATGATATCAGGCCTAGCGGTCGGTCAAATTTGGTAACAAAAAAAACGAAATTTAAACGGATTCCCGAAATGAGGAAGAGAATTGTTCCTGGGAAGGCAAAATAGGGGTTAACCAGCCCAGAGATGGTCCACAGTTCGTGAGTTTGTTCGGTTCCCGAACAGTACAAATAAATCCCACAAACCAAATCTATTTACCAGCCTTTTCTATGGCCCATAGTCAGTGGGCAGGAGGCTAGCCTCCATACTTCTCCAGGAGCCCATGGCAAATGTCCAGGCAAGGGGGGGTTTGTCACAGGTAGGCAAGAGTAGCGTTATGTAGAAATTTGTAAGCGAGTACCAGAATTTTAAATTTAGCTCTATATCTTACAGGAAGCCATTGTAGGGACTGACAGAGGGTGGAGGCATGGGAAGTGCGGGTGGACAGGGAGATGAGCCTCGCCACCATATTCATTATAAACTGTAACAAGACAAGTTGGGAACACGTAAGACCACTGAGAAGCGGATTACAGTAGTCAAGACAAAAGAGGATAGCAGCATGGACCAGCAACTATGCTGTATCTGGCATTAAATAGGGGTGGATAAGCGCTATGTTTTTGCTAAAGGAAGCGGCAGAACTTGGCAATCAACTGGACTTGACGTGTGAAGGAGAGGTTGGAATTGAAGAAAACAGAGAACACCTAGATAGTGAGCCTGCGTGGTGGATCTGATGGTAGTGCCATTGACTTGGAGGGAAACAGAGGCGCAACATTTGAGGGGGGACAAAAAACCTGCAGTTCTTTTTTGGACAGGTTAAGTTTAAGGAAATGAGCAGCCATTCAGTTAGAAATAACAGAGAGGCAGTAAGAGACACAGGTCAAGAAGGATGGCGAGAGATCGGGAGAGGATAGATAGATTTGTCATCCACATACAAATGATATTGAAAGCCAAAGGAGCTGATGAGTTTAACAATGGAGGCAATGGAGGAGATCGGGAACAGCAGGGGATCAAGGAGAGAGTCTTGGGGAACACCAACAGAGAGGGATTGGGGAGAAGAGGCAAAGCCAGAGAAAGAAACACTGGAAGAGCAGGTAGGAGGAGCATCAGGAGAGAGCAGTATCTTGTAGACCGAGATTACGGATGTTGAGAAGAAGCTGTGGATGATCAACAGTGTCAAAAGCAGCAGAGAGGTCTAGGAGACTTAGGATATAATAGTGACCATAAGATTAAATCATTGGATACTTTGGTCAGAGCTGTTTCAAAAGAGTGATGAGCACAGAATCTAGACTAAAACTGGCCAAGCAAAGCAGTGAATTTGAGGAATTCACGTGCACAACTCTCTCAAGGTTCTAGGAGGCAAATGGTAATAGCAATATAGGGCTGTAGCTGGATGGGGAGTTGGGGTCAAGATTCGGCTTTCAGAATTAGGGTTACAGTTGCATATTTAAAGGGTGAAGCAAATATGCCAGAGGAGAGGAAGCGTTTTAATATTTTAGTGAGGGACAGAGCAAGAGAAGGAGACCGTGAGAATGAGATACTAGGGAATAGGATTAAGAGAACAGGTGGTGGGGCGGAGCAGAGTGGAGACCTCTTCTGCTGTAACAGGTTTGAATGAGCACAGAGCAGCGGAGGGAGTAAGGTTAAGGGACATATTGGTAGGGGAAGGAGAGAGATGAGAGATCTCTTCTCTGATTGACAAATCTTGCTAAGTTTTGGGGGGGGGGAGGGATAGATGAAGGCAATTCTTAAATGAGTTTGTTTGAATAGGTGAACAGTGTGAACTTCAAAGGTAGGAAAAGTTATTGGCAGCAGCAGGGAAAATTGGTTGAAAGGTACATTAAAGGGAGAGAAGGATGCCTACACCCCCTCCTTTCAGGGCTGGTGCAAGAATTTTTGGCTACACAGGCGAAGACGCATTTTGACGCCCCCCTTTAAAATAAATGTGTCTTCACCTGTGTCTCTCGTAACCCCCCTTTTGAATTTTTTACCCTCTTTATTGTATTTTATCCCCCCTTTACTATGTCTTACACCCTCTTGTGTTTCTCTTACAACCTCCCTTGTGTATTTTAGCCCCTTTTTGTGTCTCTTTCTATCCCCCCCAGGGTCTGAGAGGGGTGGACAGGGGCTGTGGTGGGGGGCAAATCAGGTTACATGGGCTGAGAGATGGGACAGGGGCTGTGGTGAGGGATGCATGTCCTGAGGAGGGGTGACACAGGGGCTGGAGGGGTGGGCAGGGGCTGGGGGGAGACAGGAGCTGGGGTGGAGACAGGAGCTGGAGGGGGGAGAGGAGCTTTGAGAGAGGGAGGGACAGGAGCTGTGGAGGGGGGTCATTGAAGCTGTAGAGGCGGGACACAGGATCTGTAGAGGGTGGGGGCAGGAGCTGGGGACAGGAGCTTGGGGTGAGGGGGGGGAGACAGGAGCTGGAGAAGGGGAAACATAAAGAAGCAGAAAGAGACAGCCAAGTCTCCATGAGTGCAAGTAGTGTCAGACAGTTTGAGATCTACAGGTGGTGTATGGCTGTCGATTTCAGATTGCTGCAGATGGAGTAGGCTTTCCAGAGTGAAGACTGAATGTTGGTACATGAGGATAAATGGCAGGGTATTGGGATGATGTTCATGTGGTTTCTGGTTGTCTTAGTGTGAGCAGAGGAGGTGATGGGCCCTGGGTTGGGAGAGACATCACCAGCTGCTAGAAGCAAGAGGAGAGAAAATGACAAGTGGTGAGGGTTGGTTTTGTATGGATGGGTTCTAGGATGAGATTGTTTGAGAATAGGAGAGAGAAAAGAGTGCAGGGCATGAGCTGAGAGAAGGGGGGGGTGTAGAAGAGAGGGGAAATGTGGAAGGTGTTGGGAGGTTGAGGCAAGTGGAGGTAACAACACCTTGTACATTTATGATGTCAGAAAAAAAAAAGGTGAAGACCAAATGGGGTATTATTTTTTTTAATTTTAAGTCAACATTACCCCTTACATGTCGCCTATAATGTGTGGGTGCTTTGTGTGTCCCTTTAATGCCAAAGGAGAGCAGGATTATATAATATATCACGAATACACTGCAACGTAGAAGGTTAAAAACAAAGATAACAATGACAGCTTTTGGGACCCTAGAAAACATTGTATTTTGTAGAGCAGAAATCCCTGTCTTGTTTCCATCGGTCAGCATTGTGGATTTCTGTGAGCTATGTCATTCTCCGCGGCAGACTGTTTTTTTGTTGTTGTTGTTGCAGAATTGTCCCCAGTTAACCTAAACCTTATGCTTAGAGTGAGATCTCTGGATCATTTTGCTGCAGTGTGATCTACGTGGGCACATGCAGAGGCACATCCTGTACCAATCTTACCCTTTAATATACAATGCATAGCTTCCCATAACTGGGTTATACCTCTGATGTCATCCTCCCTGCAAGAGCTAAGTAAGGGCTGGGCCAGACACAGAGCCAGAATAAAATCAAGTAGGCCTGTGATTAATTTTTTTCTCTGTGTTTTCAGGCCTCTTTGTCAACAGAAATGTTGCTGGTGTTTAAAAGGAAACGTGAGCCAGGAAAACTTGTGGTTTGGGGCTTTTTCTTATAAGTAAAAATAACATATCAGCTGCCAAGGGCCCATTTAGAGAATTCAACTGAGCAAAACAGCAAAACAAACAAATAAACAGAAACCTGCATGGATTTCCCCAGGATCTCCTTCTAAGCTAGAACCAGCCTTACACTCTTCGATCACCGCACATGCAGGAGGTGGTGAGTTAATAAAATGCAGTGGTTTATAGGATCTTCATTCTCAGCATGAACACAGCCTGTCTCAAACCCCCTGCACCCCAGGTCCAGCTGGTCAAAGAGGGCATTAGAAAAGGATTTGAGGTGGAAACCTATTATGGGATTGCATAACTGATACCGGAGAAACTGACGGAAGCAAAGCACAGAGAGATGGACACAGGTTTCTTCAGGAAGGAAGAGATTCTTTATTGGATCACCGATCGGGACTCAGAGGGACTAATGTCACCAAAAATACAGCAAGTTCTGAGCCCCGGACAATAGTGCAGGCTCCTTATATAGGCACATAACTCCTCCCATATTAAGCTCCACCCGCACATTCTCTTGACCAATCAATACAAATAAGAATTAACTTCCTGCTTGACCGCATGGCTTGTCCAGCACAATGGAGGAGGGGAATACTACATCCTGTATTCTTGCACATGCTCCGTACACTACTGATCGTATCTTGCCTCGTGCAACCAACTGATCGATACGTCAGCATATGCACGTACACATGCCACGTGGTAATCTCGGCCTACTAAATTTATTTTTACCGAGATTCCACCACATTCCCCCCTTTGATGCCTCTTGATATTTCACAATTACTTGAGGCATCACTTAACCTTAGTTTGCATACACCGCAAGTTACCTTGAACCAGACCAGACTTATCTTATGATGTGAATCTTCAACACTCATCTTCCTGCATTGGTTCTCCCTGATCTAGAGCCTTATATTTATAAATTGCCATTATCTGTGCAGCAGCCTTCCTCTCTGCTATATTTTCTATCAGGCTTTGCACAGACCTAACTACTAAGGGTATAAGACACGGCAGGAGTAGACACAACATTAAAATCAGTAGGACTCCACCTACCACTGCCTTAAGCCCTCCAAACCACTCATACCAGCTACCAAACCAACTGCTTGGATTATACCCTTTCCATACCTGAGTAGGCACATGCGCTAGTTTAACCATATGGCTAGTAAGCTCAGCTATTGCTTGCCCTTCGTCATCTATTTGAAGACAGCAATTGCTCAGGTTAAACTTCCCACATACACCTCCCTCTACTGCCAAAAGGTAATCCAAGGCTAATCTATTTTGGTAGACTGCTGTCCTCATCCTGGTATTATGCTTCGCTAGAAGATTGAGCGCTTGTGATGTCTCGTTAGTAATAATCTCAACCACCGCCTGTAATCGTATAATACGGTTGAGCATATAAATAGGGGTTCTATAACCAAAGGTACCATCTTCTGCCCACGTAGCTGGCCCATAATAATCTATAATACGCTGGGGAGGCCATTCATTATCTTCCCAGGCGCCTATCTCTATGGGTCCCCTTTTCTTCCTATGATTCACATCATACACTTTAACACCTAAAGTCTCACCTGTTTCAATAGGTAACAAGAAGAAGGATGGTTTGAGCATACCCAACACACATGCCCCTTCCCAGTCCTGTGGCAACTCCGAATAGGCTTTCTTACCACAGATCCAGTACAAATTTGCTGGGGCTCTCCAGGTAGATGTGATGGATAGGTCAAACCACACATCCTTTAAATTGGCGTATCTAGCAAACGGGTTAGATGGTTCTGAGACATTTGAAGCCGACCACCAAGTTGTATTCTTTGTATCATCATCATAAGCTTTTTGCCCTAGACAAGTTAATTCTCCTACAGAAGTATTATACATCATTCCTTTCCTTGCTATGCAAACATAACCTATGATGGAGGTCTTTAATCTCCACTCAGATTTACCTCTAACACTCATATGATAATCGGCTTGTGTAGATATTGATTGGTCAACTGCCTCAGAACCGGACATTACCTCCTTTGCTTCCCAAGGCCATTGGTCTCCCATGTTAGTACCTCCACACACATAGCAGTTGGTAACATTAAGACTACCGGCAATACTTTCGGCTAAATCAATGAACAGGTTTTTAGCATTATGGGGGATCTTATTATCTATACTCATCTCTTCATAAAAGGAATGGTATACTTGATGAGTCTGGGAGGATACCGTATCAGTCTCTATCCCTATAAACAATACTGTCCCAGGATCTAAACCCGTCCCATATATTTGAAACCCAAATAAATTACCATATATATCTAAGAACTTGTCGGGGTTATTTATAAGTATATGGACTGGATTGCATTCCATAGACTTACAATATGGGCTGGTAGGCAACTTAGTCACTATCATGTCCTTGTCTACTGTCTGTCCCCAAGTTGCCCACCCCACACAAGACCAATATGGGCAAAAGTTATAATCTCTATTTGGGCATCTAGGACTCACATATTTATTTTTACTACTGGGACAAATATATTTATCGTTAGACCCATACGTCCTCTCCCATCTAAGATCCCCACATACATTCCACGGCTTTCTACCACTTGATATCGCCTTACACGCATCAAATAGCAGAACACCCGAAGAATGTACGGATTCTAACACTGTCTTGTTAATTAGGGTCCCCTGAGGATCTCCATTCCTGAGAGTCAACCAAATTGTACGAGGTTGATACTCTGGACTGAAGCACTTAGGTTCTCCTACTCCTAAATGGCACACACTATATTCTATATTTAAGTATCTACATCTTGATACATCTCCTTTACACTCGTATTGTGAATGCCAAATTAGGGTTTGGGAAATATGGTTACCTGTTCTTGTAGTCTTAATGCATACCTGTCAGGGTACCTGAGGTCTCTACCTCTAAGGGAGGTAGAGACTTGATGGTTTATCCGTCCAGGCGAGCTGTTTCCTCCGTTCCTCGCGGTTCATCCAGCCACTTAAACACCGGCCGCGAGGAATCCACGTCCTTTTCTAGCAGGACGCTCAATACGTGACGTCATGACGCTATCACGAGCGACCTGTCACTCAAGTGTCCGATAGCCAATCGGCACTTGTCAGAGGCGTGCTTACCATCCGGAGCCAGGGTATTTAAGCTTACTTCTCTCTTCAGCTCATTGCCCTGTCGTGGTTCTAGCTTGTCTAGTCACTCAGTGCTCTGGTATTCTAGTTTGCTCTATTTGGTTTTGACTCGGCTTGTTGTACTTCCCTGCTTCTCTGTTCTCCCTTGACCCGGCTTGTCTCTCGCTTATCTGTCTTCCCGTTCCCTCGACCTCGGCTCGTCTCTGACTATTCTCTATTACTCTCGGTACGTTAGTCCGGCCATTCTAAGGCCCGGTATACGTACCTTTCCACTCTTTGTACTCTGCGTGTTGGATCCCTGTCCCGATCCTGACATTACGACAGGGCCAATGGATCCTGCAGGTACAAACAGTCAGCTTGGTTCTTCTGATCCCAGGTTTGACGCCATGGAGCATAGGATGGATCAGATGGCTCTAGCACTACAGGCACTTTTGTCTCGTGCTAGTAACCCACCTGAGGAGACACGTACTCCTTCTATTTCTCCTGCAGTCTCAGGTCTAGAGGTAGCCACTGTAGGTGCTTCTTCCCGTATTACCCCACCAGTACGTTATGGCGGGTCACCGGAGAAGTGCCGTGGTTTTCTGAACCAGATTAGCATCCATTTCGAATTACAACCCCGATCTTATCCTACAGATAGAGCGAAGGTTGGATTTGTTATTACTTTACTCATTGAGAAAGCTCTGAGATGGGCCAATCCTTTATGGGAGAATGATAATCCACTAGTCTATAATTATAATGCCTTTGTAGCTGCGTTTAGAAGAACTTTTGACCCTCCTGGTAGAAAGGTCAATGCAGCTAGATCACTGTTGCGCCTTAGACAGGACAATCGAACACTTGTGGACTATGCACTAGAGTTCAGGTCCTTGGCGGCAGAAGTTAAGTGGAACGAACAGGCTTATATAGATGTGTTTCTGAATGGGTTATCAGATGTAATTCTTGACGAGGTCGCTACTAGAGAACTCCCTGAGAATTTGGAGGATTTAATTTCTTTTATATCTCGTATTGATGAACGCATAAGAGAGAGGCAGAACACTCGAGATAGGACCCGCAGACCCTCCTTTAAACTAGCACCTACCTTTCAAAATTCTGAGTTCGAGGACTTACGTATTTCTGAACCTATGCAGATAGGCAGTACTCATCTCACAGAGAGAGAGAGACAGTACAGAAGAAGGGAGGGTTTATGTATGTATTGTGGAGTCAGAGGACATTTACGCCTAAATTGTCCTAATCGTTCGGGAAACGCTCGCACCTAAGTTTCTTTAGAGGACAGGCCTTGGGTGTTTCTACTTTGTCCTCTATTCACAACTACAAAGAGTTCAGGCTTCTGTTACCCGTTTCTTTGAGGTGGGAGAAGGGAGTAGTAAAGACTATGGCACTAATCGATTCTGGAGCTGCTGAGAGCTTTATAGATCAGGGTTTTGTTGCCAAGCATGCTATCCCATCCCAGTTAAAAGAGACACCACTGGCTGTTGAGGCCATCGATGGTAGACCGTTACTTGAGCCTGTTATTTTCCATGAGACCATACCGATTAACTTAACTGTTGGCATCCTACATAAAGAGGATATATCCTTAATGCTCATTTCTTCTCCGTCTATTCCCATAGTCCTGGGGTACTCCTGGTTGAGGAGACACAACCCTATTATTAATTGGGAGTCAGGGGAGATAGTTTCGTGGGGAAAGAATTGTCAAGGAAAATGCTTGCGGAAGGTCTTACCTCTCGGATTAACTAACACATCGACTACCTCTGACAATCCTACAGAGACACAAATTCCGCCTCAGTATCTAGATTTAAAGGCAGTATTTGACAAAAAGAAAGCCGATACCTTACCTCCTCACAGGTCCTTTGATTGCAAAATTAACCTACTCCCTGGTACCATGCCTCCCAGAGGTCATGTATACCCATTATCTACAAAAGAGAACTCAGTTCTAGAGGAGTATATTCACGAGAATTTAGACAAGGGATTCATCAGGAGGCCCTCCTCCCCTGCCGGGGCTGGATTTTTTTTTGTTAAAAAGAAAGATGGTTCTTTGAGACCTTGTATTGATTATCGAGGCTTGAATAAGATAACCATTAAAAATGCCTACCCGATTCCCTTGATCACCGAACTCTTCGATCGTTTGAAGGGCTCTACAATTTTCACCAAGTTAGACCTCAGAGGGGCATATAACTTGGTGAGAATCCAGCAGGGACATGAGTGGATGACGGCATTCAATACTCGATATGGTCACTATGAATATACTGTTATGCCTTTTGGGTTATGCAATGCGCCAGCTGTATTCCAGGATCTGATAAATGAGGTTCTTAGGGAATTTCAGCAAGAGTGCGTCATTGTATACCTAGATGATATACTCATTCATTCTAGTGAGATTGAGACTCATCACAAGCAAGTCAGGAGGGTTTTGCACAAGCTTCTCCAGCATGGCTTGTACTGCAAGTTGGAGAAATGTAGCTTTGATCAAACCCAGGTAACCTTTCTCGGCTATGTGATCTCTGGGGAGGGATTTAAGATGGATCCAGATAAGCTCCACTCCATTCTAGAGTGGCCTTTACCCAAAGGTCTTAAAGCCGTACAGAGATTTATTGGTTTTTCTAATTATTATAGGCGCTTTATTAAGGGCTATTCTTCCATTATCGCACCTATCACTAATATGACCAAACAGGGGGCTGATACTAAGAATTGGACTACTGAAGCTCTCCTTGCGTTCAAAACTCTCAAGGAGCTTTTCGCTTCCGCTCCAATTTTAGTTCACCCCGACACTTCTCTGCCTTTTCTACTTGAGGTAGACGCATCAGAGACTGGTTTAGGTGCTGTCCTATCTCAAAGGTTGGGGGTTGATAAACCATTACATCCATGTGGATTTTTCTCTAAAAAATTGACCGGTACTGAAAGCAGATATGACATTGGTGACAGAGAATTACTAGCGGTTATCAAGGCTTTGAAAGAGTGGAGACATTTATTGGAAGGTACATTACATCCTGTTACCATTCTAACTGACCACAAAAATTTGTCTTATATCGGAGAGGCTAAGCGGTTGTCCTCCAGGCAGGCTCGTTGGTCGTTGTTTCTTACCCATTTCAATTACGTTCTGACTTACAGACCTGGGTCAAAGAATTCTAAAGCCGATGCGCTATCTCGCCAATATGAGCCCTCTGCTTCAGTTGAACCACTTATGTCCTCCATTGTACCCAAATGCAATATTATTGCTAATACCAGTCTCAAAATTCATTCTCCGCTACTTGACCAGATCTTGAAGTCACAACATCTAGCTCCCGAAAACACTCCTGAGGGAAGAAACTTTGTTCCTCCTGAACTTCAACTGGAGCTCTTACAATGTTTTCACGAAAGTAAAATAGCTGGTCATCCTGGTATTCGCAAGACATACTCTTTGATATCCAAGGATTTCTGGTGGTCTTCACTTCGAAAAGATATTGAGGAGTTCGTCGCAGCTTGTGAAACTTGTGCCAAGACTAAACTACCTCATGCATCTCCATGTGGCCTCTTACACCCCTTGGACATTCCTGAGAAACCTTGGTCCTGTTTGTCCATAGACTTTATCGTTGATTTGCCTGCTTCCAAGAGACAGACTGTTATTCTCACGGTGGTGGATAGATTTACTAAGATGGCCCATTTCGTGCCATTACCTAAACTTCCGACTTCTCCTGAATTGGCGGAGATTTTTGCAAGAGAGGTTTTTCGCCTACATGGGATTCCTTCGGAGATTGTTTCTGATAGAGGCTCTCAATTTGTCTCACGTTTCTGGAGATCCTTTTGTTCTCAAATGGGCATCAAATTGAACTTCTCCTCGGCCTATCACCCTCAGTCTAACGGAGCTGCTGAACGTACCAATCAAAAGATCGAACAGTATCTGCGTTGCTTTGTTTCCGAACACCAGGACGATTGGGTCGGTCTGATTCCTTGGGCGGAGTTCGCACACAATAACCTTGTTTGCGATTCAACTCGCTCTAGCCCTTTCTTCATGAACTATGGCTTTCATCCTTCGATTTTTCCTTCGGTTTCCTCTTCTCAGGGGATACCGTCGGTTGATGATCATGTCGCCAACCTGAAGAAATTATGGGATCAGATTCGGCAAATTCTGTTACATAGTTCCTCGTTGTTCAAGAAACACGCTGACAAGCATAGAAGAGCAGCTCCTGTTTTTGTTCCTGGGGATAGGGTATGGTTAAGTACTAAGAATATTCGACTAAAAGTTCCATCTATGAAATTTGCTCCTCGCTACATAGGCCCTTACAGGGTTCTCACTCGTATCAATCCGGTTGCGTATCGCCTTGCTCTGCCACCTGCCTTACGCATTCCTAACTCTTTTCATGTCTCCTTGTTGAAACCTCTTATTTGCAACAAATTCTCCTCTAAGGTCTCCTCGCCTCGTCCTGTTCAGGTGGAGGGTCGGGAGGAGTACGAGGTCAGCTCCATCGTTGATTCCAGAATTTCAAGGGGAAAATTGCAATATCTGGTCAACTGGAGGGGATATGGTCCTGAGGAGAGGAGTTGGGTACCTCAGGAGGACGTTCATGCTTCTCGCCTTCGCAGAGCATTTCACCTTCGCTTCCCATCTCGCCCCGGTTCCTTCCGCCCGGTGGGCGTATCTGAGAGGGGGGGTACTGTCAGGGTACCTGAGGTCTCTACCTCTAAGGGAGGTAGAGACTTGATGGTTTATCCGTCCAGGCGAGCTGTTTCCTCCGTTCCTCGCGGTTCATCCAGCCACTTAAACACCGGCCGCGAGGAATCCACGTCCTTTTCTAGCAGGACGCTCAATACGTGACGTCATGACGCTATCACGAGCGACCTGTCACTCAAGTGTCCGATAGCCAATCGGCACTTGTCAGAGGCGTGCTTACCATCCGGAGCCAGGGTATTTAAGCTTACTTCTCTCTTCAGCTCATTGCCCTGTCGTGGTTCTAGCTTGTCTAGTCACTCAGTGCTCTGGTATTCTAGTTTGCTCTATTTGGTTTTGACTCGGCTTGTTGTACTTCCCTGCTTCTCTGTTCTCCCTTGACCCGGCTTGTCTCTCGCTTATCTGTCTTCCCGTTCCCTCGACCTCGGCTCGTCTCTGACTATTCTCTATTACTCTCGGTACGTTAGTCCGGCCATTCTAAGGCCCGGTATACGTACCTTTCCACTCTTTGTACTCTGCGTGTTGGATCCCTGTCCCGATCCTGACAATACCTCACAGCTAGGAGTGTCGGTACCTCTACCTTCCTGAATATAAAAATACACATAAATAAACATTATTAAAAACACATCTTTCGTCGTCATCCTCAGTCTTCGTCCGTGCGAAGGCACCTCAGCTTCCAGGATGTAAGGGCTGCAGGGAATGGAGTTCTGCTTGTCTTCACAGGAGTCTCTTCGAGACTTTCCTGGCTTATACACTATACGTCGGTGAGCGGACAGGCTTTATTATGGCCCTCTCACTCACGTATCAAATCTCTGAAACAATAACATTTTGTAATCCACAAGGTTCCTCATCACTCCGACTGAGTCGTGCGTTTTAACCGGATCTTGCAGGGATTCTCTGGATCTGCTGTAACTTGCCAAGAATCGACTGCTGCTGGTTTAACCCTGGAGTGATGTATCCACGGAGTCACTTCGGCTACTTTTATCGCTGTAGGGGTAGACAAAAGAACAACATAAGGACCTCTCCACTTGGGCCCTAACGGTACATTATTCCACTCTGGGTGGTAACTATGAACTGGGGGATAAATATTCACAGGTAATCTATCTTGTACCCATTTCTGTACCTCCTCCATAGTCTTACCCAACTCTACAACCTGCTGCCGGGTAATTCCTTCTCCCAACTGACTCAAATCCCCCCTTAAGTTACCAAGTACGGGAGGTGGTCACCCATACATAATTTCAAAAGGAGAGAGGCCCATCCTTCTGGTAGGGGTACTGCGGATTCGCAATAAAGCTATGGGTAAGAGAACGTTCCACTTAAGTTGGGTTTCCTGACACATTTTAGCCAACTGATTCTTAATAGTTCTATTCATTCTCTCTACCTTACCAGAACTCTGGGGTCTATATGCCGTATGAAGCCTCCACTTTATACCAAGCATATGAGTCAGTTGTTGTAGGCACTGATGAACAAAAGCTGGACCATTGTCCGATCCTATAGAGCAGGGTAGTCCATATCGGGGTATTATTTCTCGTAACAGGAATCTCACAACTTCTCCTGCTTTCTCTGTACGAGTAGGACATGCTTCTACCCAGCCTGAATAGGTGCACACAATTACCAGCAGGTAACGATGTCCACCCGATTTAGGCATCACTGTATAGTCAATTTGTAAATCGGACATGGGGAGTCCCCCCATAAACTGGACTCCTGGTGGCTTTACTGGTCCTTGCCTTGCATTATTTTTAGCACACGTTACACATCTTCGTACAATGGCCTGAGTCAAGTTGGACAATCTTGGTATGTAGAAATGTTTTCTGAGAGATTCCTCTGTGCTGTCTCTCCCAGAATGTGTCCCGTTGTGATAATTTTGGACAATTTCTACCGCTAGTGATGCTGGAATGACTATTCTTCCATCTTCTAACTGATACCATTTGTTCTCCAAATACTTTCCAGGTTCAGTCTTTAACCACTCCTCTTCTTGAGCTGTATAAACTGGAGTCCATTGAGACAGTGGAGTTGGTATAAGAGCAGCTATATGCCCCACATACTCCTGTCTTCCCGATTCAGCAGCACGCTTAGCTGCACTATCTGCCATCCGATTTCCTTTGGTTACATCACCATCTCCTCTCAGATGCGCTCGACAATGTATAATACCGACTTCTTTCGGCTCCCACACTGCTTCCAATAGTTGTAGGATTTCAGCTGCATACTTGATTTCTTTGCCTTCTGAATTCAATAGTCCTCTTTCTTTATACAAAGCTCCGTGGGCATGAGTGGTTAAAAACGCATACTTGGAGTCCGTGTAGATGTTCACTCTTAAACCTTCAGCCAATTGTAACGCTCGTGTCAGTGCTATCAATTCTGCCTTTTGTGCTGATGTTCCTTTTGCCAGTGGCCGAGCTTCTATCACCTTGTCAATTGTTGTTACTGCATATCCTGCATAGCGGATCCCTTCTTTCACATAACTACTGCCGTCGGTGTAATATTGAACATCGGGGTTCTGGATGGGAAAATCACGAAGATCTGGTCTACTTGAAAATACTTCATCCATTACTTCCAAACAATCATGTTGACTTTCAGTAGGTTGTGGCAAAAGGGTAGCTGGATTTAAGGTGTTTACAGTCTCTAAATGCACTCTTGGGTTTTCACACAACATTGCTTGATACTTGGTCATACGGCTGTTACTAAACCAATGATTTCCTTTGTAATCCAACAACGTCTGTACTGCATGTGGGACTCGTACATAAAGTTCTTGACCCAGAGTGAGTTTATCGGCTTCAGCTACTAGCAGGGCAGCTGCAGCTACGGCTCTTAGACAAGGTGGAAGTCCGCTGGCCACTGCATCCAGTTGCTTAGACATGTAGGCAACAGGTGTTTGCCATGATCCCAAGTACTGTGTCAATACTCCCACAGCCATTCTTCTTTGCTCATGTACATACAGGTAGAATGGTCGTGTGTGATCAGGTAGACCTAATGCTGGGGCACTCATCAAAGCCTTCTTCACATCTTCAAATGCCGTTTGCTGTTCTTGAGTCCATAAGAAGGGGTCGTGCTCTGTACCTTTGATAGCTGCATACTGTAGCGGTACTTACCCTCTCCAGGGGCCGGCCGGGGTCCTCTCTTCTCGCCGCGCGCGGCTCAGCCTACAATAAGATCAGTCAGGCGGGCAGTGACCGCGAGAAGCGGTCACGTGTCCCGCCCGACACTAAGAGCGCGCCGCGCGTCTCGGGCGCGCTCTTAAAGGGACAGTGGGAGACTAAATTAGAATCAGTCTCCCATTGGCCCCTGTCAGGCCACATTCCCCATACACTCACGTTTTGGGGGCGTGGATATGACAGGGGCCAATCAAAGTGAACCTTAGGGTATTTATACTCACCTGTTTCCCTTACTCATTGCCCTATCGTGGTTTCTGTCCAGTTTCCCTTTAGTGCTTGTATCGTTCAGTTGGTTTTTTGGTGCTTGACCTTGGCTTTGTTCCTGACTCCGCTCTCTCCTTATCCTTGCTCGCTTATCCGCTGTTTTGTCCTCTGTGTACCAGTCCTCGGCTTGTTCTACGTTTCGCTGTCTCTCTGTTCCCTTGACCTCGGCTTGTTCTAGACTCTGTCTTGCTTATTCTCGTCAAGTCCGGCCATTCTAAGGTCCGGTAAGACGAACCCTGGTTTCTTGTCTCCTGACTATCTGTACTATTCCTGCGTGTTGGGGTATATTACCGTGACATTACGATAGGGCCATGGACCCCGCAGGTTTAGGTCAACAGATGGCCATTCATGAGGCTAGATTCGCAGAACAGGATCACCGTATGGATCAAATGGCTCAAGCCATCCAGACACTGTTATCCAGATCAGCTCCGGTACCTGTACCTACGCCTCCTGTAAACCCTATACCGGACACAGCTAATATGCCTAATGCTTCTGCACATCTAACCCCGCCACCTAGGTATGGAGGGGACGCTAAGACATGTAGGGGATTCCTTAATCAAGTGGAATTCCACTTTGAAATGTACCCACGTTCATTTCCCACTGATAGATCTAAGGTGGGTTTTCTTATGCACCAGCTTACGGATAAGGCACTAGAATGGGCAAATCCTATTTGGGAGGCTAATGGGCCTATGGTACACGACTTCAATAGCTTCCTCACAGCGTTCCGTAGAACATTTGACACGACTAAAAGGTCAAAAAATGCCGCCAGGGCATTAATGAGAATAAAGCAAGGATCTAAATCTGTAGCCGATTATGCTATTCAGTTCCGGACCCTTGCCTCACAGGTAGATTGGACTAATAATGGCCTTACTACTGCATTTATGGAAGGTCTGTCTGAAACTATCTTGGATGAGGTAGCAGCTAAGGACCTCCCTGTACCCCTGGAGGACCTGATTGACTATCTTATCGATATAGATAACAGGATCCGTGACAGGTTATATACCAGGTCCAGAAATAGACATTTTGTTCCCTTTAACTCCCCTAGAGCTGAGACTCCCGAAGGATCTAAAGGTTCTGAGGAGGAACCTATGCAGTTAGGGGTTGCTAAACTTACTGACGCTGAAAAGCTTTATAGGAGAAAGGAGGGACTTTGTCTTTATTGTGGTAGGAGGGGTCATATGAGACAAGAATGTCCCGTGCGTCCGGGAAACTATCGCACCTAAGACCGTATAGAGGACTGGCCTTGGGTGTGACATCACAGTCCTCACATTTGCCTCTTAATAAATTACTTCTTCCTGTTTCCCTGCACCTTGATAGTAACTGCATAGCAGGGAATATACTAGCCCTGGTTGATTCCGGAGCGGCCGAAAACTTTATTGATTCCGGTTTTGTCAAGGAGAATAACATACCCACCAGAGAGAAGGAGACACCCTTGGCCGTTGAGGCCATAGATGGTAGACCATTATGCTCTCCAGTTATCACACATGAAACTGTTCCACTACATATGTCTACAGGGGTGTTACACTCTGAGACCATTCGGTTTCAGATCATTACTTCTCCTTCCTCTCACCTCGTGTTAGGGTATCCTTGGTTACGTACTCATAATCCCACCATTGATTGGGAGTCAGGACAAATAGTTTCTTGGAGTGATTCTTGCCAAGAGTCTTGTATTGTTAAAGTCACCCCTTTGAATTCTACTAATATTCCTCCCGTGCCTACGGTCATACCCTCTCAGTACCTGTCTCTTAAGTCTGTTTTTGATAAAAGGGAGGCTGAAAGATTGCCACCTCACAGGCCTTACGATTGTGCAATTAATTTATTACCTGGCACGATGCCTCCCAAAGGGAGAATATATCCTTTATCTCCTCAGGAGAATCTGGTTATGGAGGAATATATTAAGGAATCTCTAGAGAAGGGATTTATAAGAAGATCCTCTTCCCCGGCAGGGGCGGGTTTCTTCTTTGTATCTAAGAAGGATGGCGAATTAAGGCCTTGTATTGACTATAGGGGCCTAAATAAAATCACCGTCAAAAATGCGTACCCCATACCTTTGATCACAGAACTATTTGATAGGCTTAAACAGGCCACAGTTTTTACTAAATTGGACCTTAGGGGTGCTTACAATCTCATACGTATCAAAAAGGATCACGAGTGGAAGACCGCTTTCAATACCAGGAGTGGCCACTACGAGTACACTGTGATGCCCTTTGGTCTTTGTAACGCCCCAGCAGTTTTTCAGGAATTTATTAATGATGTCCTACGTCAATTTATACATACATTCGTTATAGTATACTTGGACGACATATTGATTTATTCCACTGATTTACAGACTCATCACATGCATGTTAAATTAGTGTTGAGAACTCTTCTGGTTAACGGTCTCTATTGCAAACTCGAAAAATGTTCATTTGATCAATCTGAAGTCCAATTCTTGGGTTATATAATCTCGGCCAAGGGTTTTCGTATGGATCCCAAGAAACTGTCTGCCATTATGGAATGGCCTCTACCCCAGGGTTTGAAAGCCATTCAGCGTTTTCTGGGGTTCTGTAATTATTATAGGCGTTTTATTAAAGGGTTTTCTGCCATTGTTGCGCCTATAACCAGAATGACCAAGAAGGATGGTAATACTCATGTCTGGAAACCAGAAGCACTCGAGGCCTTTGAATTCTTGAAGGCTACATTTGCCTCTGCTCCTGTTTTACAGCATCCTGTCCCTTCACTGCCCTTTATTCTTGAAGTTGATGCTTCTGAGATAGGGGTAGGTGCTATCTTGTCTCAAAGAGATTCACCTGAAAAGCCGTTACACCCTTGTGGCTTCTTTTCCAGACAGATGTGCAAAGCAGAGAGGAATTATGATGTAGGCAATCGTGAACTCCTTGCTATCATTTTGGCGCTCAAGGAATGGAGACATCTGCTAGAGGGTACTAGGGATCCCATCCTCATTTTAACGGATCACAAAAACCTCTCTTACCTTAGTGAAGCTAAAAGATTGTCTTCTAGGCAGGCCAGGTGGTCTCTGTTTTTGTCTCGTTTTAATTACATAATCACATACAGACCGGGTGATCGTAATACTAAAGCTGACGCTCTGTCCAGACAATTCGAGACTACTGACAAACTCGAGGTCGATGTTACCCCTGTCATTCCGCCTGACAGAATAATAGCGACTACTGTTCTTTCCATTTCGTCTTCTCTCTTACAAGCTATTCAGGCTAAACAATACTTGGCTCCTGGGGAGAGGCCTGCTGATAAGCTATTCGTTGATATACCGGAGAGACGAGACATCTTGTCATTATATCATGACACTAGAACTGCTGGACACCCTGGTATTTCTAAGACATTTTCAGCAGTTTCTAGATATTTCTGGTGGGCTTCCTTGCGCAAGGACGTCACCGATTACGTTAATGCCTGTAGCACTTGTGCCAGTATGAAGTCCTCCCACAGAGTTCCTTGTGGGTTGTTACATCCGTTGCCCATACCCGAGAGACCGTGGTCCAATATATCCATGGATTTCATTGTTGAATTACCTCCCTCTAATGGTAAAACTGTCATCCTGATGATTGTGGATCGTTTTTCTAAGATGGCTCATTTTGTGTCTCTTGTCAAATTGCCATCATCCAGGGAACTTGCCTCTATCTTTGCCAGGGAGGTGTTTCGGTTGCATGGTATTCCCACTTCGATCGTGTCCGATAGGGGTAGCCAGTTTATCTCCAGATTCTGGAGATCGTTTTGTACAGAGATGGGTATCTCCCTCTCGTTTTCTTCAGCCTACCACCCCCAGTCTAATGGAGCTGCTGAACGTGCCAACCAATCTCTAGAGCAGTATCTTCGTTGTTTCGTGTCCCACCATCAGAACAATTGGGCTGACCTTCTTCCTTGGGCTGAGTTTGCTCGTAATAATGCTGCTCATGAATCCTCCGCTAACAGCCCTTTTTACGTTGTTTATGGCCGGCATCCCGTGGTTCTTCCAGCTGCATTCTCCTTACAGGGCATGCCAGCTCTGGACGAACATTTGGCTAGTCTACGTAATACTTGGGAGCAGGTTCAGTGTTCTTTGGTGGCCTCAGCTGCTCGCCAGAAGGTTCAGGCAGACAAGCATCGCAGGGCGGCTCCTTCCTATGCTGTGGGAGACCGGGTTTGGCTTTATACTCGCAATATTCGTCTTCGCGTGCCTTCTATGAAGTTGGCCCCTCGTTTTATTGGTCCTTTTCGTATCTTGCATGTGGTTAATCCTGTCTCGTATGCATTGGATCTTCCTAAAAATTTACGCATTCCTAACGTGTTTCATACCTCCTTGTTAAAACCCCTCCTGTGCAACCGTTATACTCGGCATGTCCCTCCTCCTCCTCCGGTTTCTGTGGAGGGCCATGAGGAGTTTGAAGTGGCGGCTGTAATTGACTCTCGTTTGCTTCGGGGTCGCCTCCAATATCTGGTACATTGGAAGGGCTATGGGTCTGAGGAACGCAGTTGGATTTCCGCTGACGCTGTTCACGCTCCTCGCCTTGTGCGTTCTTTCCACGCTCGTTTTCCTGCCAGGCCTGCTCCTCCCCGCCCAGTGGGCGTGTCTTCAGGGGGGGGTACTGTAGCGGTACTTACCCTCTCCAGGGGCCGGCCGGGGTCCTCTCTTCTCGCCGCGCGCGGTCCTGCTCCTGCACGAGCCGCACGCGGCTCAGCCTACAATAAGATCAGTCAGGCGGGCAGTGACCGCGAGAAGCGGTCACGTGTCCCGCCCGACACTAAGAGCGCGCCGCGCGTCTCGGGCGCGCTCTTAAAGGGACAGTGGGAGACTAAATTAGAATCAGTCTCCCATTGGCCCCTGTCAGGCCACATTCCCCATACACTCACGTTTTGGGGGCGTGGATATGACAGGGGCCAATCAAAGTGAACCTTAGGGTATTTATACTCACCTGTTTCCCTTACTCATTGCCCTATCGTGGTTTCTGTCCAGTTTCCCTTTAGTGCTTGTATCGTTCAGTTGGTTTTTTGGTGCTTGACCTTGGCTTTGTTCCTGACTCCGCTCTCTCCTTATCCTTGCTCGCTTATCCGCTGTTTTGTCCTCTGTGTACCAGTCCTCGGCTTGTTCTACGTTTCGCTGTCTCTCTGTTCCCTTGACCTCGGCTTGTTCTAGACTCTGTCTTGCTTATTCTCGTCAAGTCCGGCCATTCTAAGGTCCGGTAAGACGAACCCTGGTTTCTTGTCTCCTGACTATCTGTTCCTGCGTGTTGGGGTATATTACCGTGACACATACAGAGGTTTTGCCAGTATCGCGTAACTGGGAATCCATATCCTACAGAAGCCTGCTGCCCCCAAGAATTCTCGCACTTGTCTTCTATTCTTGGGTATCGGTATTTGGCACACAGCTTCTTTTCTCTCTGGCCCCATAATTCTTTGACCTTCAGAGATATGGAATCCCAGATATTTGACAGTTGGCAAACACAACTGAGCCTTCTTTCTAGACACCTTGTATCCTGCCTTCCAGAGAATGTGTAGTAGATCGTGCGTTGCTTGCTGACATATTTCCTTTGTAACTGCTGCTATCAACAAGTCATCTACATACTGTAACAATACACACTCTCCTGGGATGGACTCGAAATCCAGTAGATCTTGACTTAGAGCTGAACCAAATAGGGTTGGTGAATTTTTAAACCCTTGGGGCAGTCTTGTCCAGGTCATTTGGCGTTTTGAGCCCGTTACAGCGTTCTCCCATTGGAAAGCAAAGATACATTGGCTTTCTGCGGCAATTCGGAGGCAAAAGAAGGCATCTTTGAGGTCTAAGACTGTAAAGTAAGTAGCCCCGCCCGGAATTAAAGCAAGCAGGTTATATGGATTGGGTACAACTGGATGTATACTAACAACCGCATCATTAACTGCTCTCAAGTCCTGCACAGGTCGATACTCATCTGTACCGGGCTTTTGAACAGGCAGCAATGGGGTGTTCCAGGGGGAAGTACAGAATTTTAGGATACCATACCGTATGAACTTATCCAGATAAGATTGGATGTTCTTCTTAGCCTTCTGCGGGATGTGATATTGTCTTAGGCTCACTGGATAAACCCCAAGTTTTAGTTTGATTTTAATAGGTGGAATATTGCGGGCCAGTCCTGGTGGGTTGTTCTCTGCCCAAACTCCTGGTATGTTGAATAAGGACTCATCACTCCTAGGGTTTTGGCTAGTCAACGCTGTATAAAGTCGCCACTCTTCTTCCTTTGGTACGGATAATGTCATAATACCTGAAGGTCCATTAAACTTTAAGGATGTTGTTCCATTTGGTAGGAACGTAATCTGCGCTTGTAACTTAGATAGCATATCACGTCCCAGCAATTGGACTGGACATTCAGGCATATAAAGGAATTGATGTTTTACTACGTGGCCTCCCAATGTACAGAGTCGACTTTTAAGAACCGGTTTTTCAGCACTTCTTCCAGTTGCTCCTATTACAGTAATAGTCCTTCCAGATGGAGGAGCAACTAGATTAGTCACCACTGAATGTTCAGCACCAGTGTCGATCATGAACGCACTCCTTTTTCCCCCTATTGATACATCGACCATAGGCTCCGCTCGACCAAGGGGGATGGAGCCCGGTCGGTATCAATAGTCCTCCATGACCGTGTCAGCCAATCCTACAAAGTCCCTACCTTCTCTATCGCGGGACCTTTGCGCTGCTGGAAAATACCTATCTTCCCTAACACTTCCTCTGTTCCCATTGCTCCCTCTATTACCATTACTCCCTCCGGGGCCTCCTCTACCTCTCGCTCTGCCTCTAAAGTTTCCATAACCTGTCCTAGGTCTGTCTCTCTCATACTGTTCTCTTCGCGGACACTCATTTCTCCAATGCCCTTCTTCCCTACAGTATGCGCACTGATTTCTACTTAGAGGTTCCTCATTCCACTTACTATCGCCTCTATCTGGGCCCCGTCTATCTACGCCTGCGATCGCTACCGCTAACATATCTGCCTTTCTACGCATCTTGCGCTCTTCCTCTTTCTTACTTTCTGTTTCCCTGTTCATATACACCTTATTCGCTACCTCCATTAGTTGGGTGATAGACATACCTGCAAACCCTTCTAACTTCTGTAGCTTGCGCTTAATATCTCCGTAAGCTTGGCTGACAAAGGCGGAGTTCACCATTCGGGAATTATCTGCGTCTTCCGGATTAAAGGGGGTATACAAGCGGTATGCCTCCAATAATCGGTCATAAAAGACAGCAATGCCAGCAATTATAGCGTCTCTATAGGCTCTGAGTTGAACCATATCAGCACCATTTACATTCCAGTCGGGATCGGTGTTAGGATAATGTGTTGCGGCCCAGGCTGCTGGATTGGCTTGATTCAAAGCACGGGCTCTATCCTCTAGTGCTTTAATGGCCGCTTGGTTAATCCTTGTCCTTTCCTCATTGTTAAACAAAGTCATTAATAACTGCTGGCAATCAGCCCATGTCGGGTTATGTGTCTGAACTATCGAGGTGAACAGATCAGTCATAGCTTGTGGTTTCTCAGTATACGAGGAATTGTGGGTCTTCCAATTCAAGAGATCGGTAGTCGTGAACGGGACATATACGAAGACTGGGTCAGCATGTGCCATTTGACCTGCGGCATCGATATAGGCTGACCCGGGATTCAGACGAAGAGGCATCTGATAATGTTTTAATTGTTGGGTACCGGTCAGTTGTCGGGTTAGTATGGGGCTACGTAGAGGGGCGTCAGTTAGAGGTTCCGGTCGGGGGGTAATAATGCATGAGGATGTGGGAGCTTGGTTTTGGGAAAAATTAGTAAATAAAACACTTCGAGCCGAGCTAGAAGAAGCTTGACCGGAAGTCTGAAGTGGCGCCAAATCAGGATATTCAGATCTAATGGGGGTTGGTTCTGGTTCCGGAAGGGGAGATTTAGTACGAGAGGGGATGGATTCTGTACTGGAGGAGGAAGCGGAAGTGGATGGGGGCAATGGGGGAAGGGGTGCAGGACTTCCTGCATTCGCGTCACTTCCTCTTAAAGGAAAGTAAGGGGGCGGCAAAGGGATCTCGGACTCAGGGGGCGTGTCCAAAATGGGCCTAACACCAGTCCTAGTGGACAAACAAGTCCTAGCCACCATGAGGCGACATTGCTCCTCGTGGCATGTCTGAATCCATTTTGGCGAGTCATTTACGGCCTGTCTCCAACAATCAATATAAGGAAACTGCCCGTAAAGTTCAGGCCTACCCGATACAGCCACGTGTAAGCGCTGTACCAGAGTTGGATCCAAACTGCCACGTGGCGGCCATGCCGCAACCAAAGTAGGCCACTCCCTAGTACACAAAGTGACCAAACGTACAGGAGACATTTTAACCCCAAAATCACATGTTTTGAATCCCTTTTTAAAATTCTTCACCATACAACCTAAGGGATCCGGAATCGTTGACTCCGACGCGCCCATACTTATCAATGGAACGTCGTTGACAACGAATACTATGCACGCGTACTTTTCAACAGTCACACCCGTTTCCTCTGGCAACAGCACCACGTGGTACGGTTACCAAGTGAAACGTACACAATAACACAATAAACACTCAGGGAATTCCCGTACACACACAGCTGTTACACCAGTCACTAGATAATCAATATTATGCCCTTTGGCGAAACTATACAGTCACCCACGCTATAATTCTCTATATACGAATTACCCGTCTATAACACACCCCAGTAACATCGTCTTTTACAAATAGCGGTTACAGTACGGTTAGCATAGGTCAAAGCACAATTTAAGGTCACAATACAATTATTAGTGGTTATGGTGTTAAACGTGCAATAGACGACAATGATTAGTACTTATATACAGTGTCAGTAAATATACAGGGTTATGGTACCGTGCACTATAATACAGCAACACACTATTAACACTCTCGCTAGACGGCTGAGCTCGCGCTATCTAACAAGATATACACTTTACTAAACAATCTTTAACACATTTACAATTCCCAACTAAACTATTGGCCAGTACCTTGAATGGACTACCTAAAACTATGTACACCCGTTTTGGTTAGCCACACTGCGCAAGCACCACATATAGCGAGCTACAGGACCGAATTTACACAGACGCTTCTTAGTCGATTACTATCAAAAATCTAGTGGGTTCCAAATTTACACGCCTTCCCACTTAGCCAAGATAGGTTGAGAGCTAGCGAACCGAATTTACACAGGCGCCGCTTAGTCTCCCGGTCCCTCCGACCTAGCGAACGTAATATACACCCTAGAACGCTAGTCTAGACAAGACACCGGTGTCCGGCTAGGGCTATTTACACCAGAACCCCGCCTGACTAACCAAATCAAACGGTCTGACTAAAGAGCGTTCGATCGAGCGGTGCGCCTTCACTCCTTCCCTCCGACAGAGGGGGCAGATTCCATACACAAATAACCCCTTATGGGCCTACCGCACAATCGGTATACCCCTAGTGGGTCTGCCGTCTAAAACAGCAGTTGTCTTACCTCCTCGTTCCTGAACCTGAGTTCACACTCATCGACGGGGACACCCCAGCACTTCTTACGTAGAGGCCGATGATCTCCTGGACAACAGACCAGTGGCGCCGAGACGAAGGGAGGTCCACGCAGAAGTTCAGGGGTGCAGCCGTAGAGAACGTGGGCAAAGATAGACCGTCTCACGCCTCTGCCTCTCAGCTACCGTTGAACGATGAGCTTCCCGGCCAATGCACCAAATGATACCGGAGAAACTGACGGAAGCAAAGCACAGAGAGATGGACACAGGTTTCTTCAGGAAGGAAGAGATTCTTTATTGGATCACCGATCGGGACTCAGAGGGACTAATGTCACCAAAAATACAGCAAGTTCTGAGCCCCGGACAATAGTGCAGGCTCCTTATATAGGCACATAACTCCTCCCATATTAAGCTCCACCCGCACATTCTCTTGACCAATCAATACAAATAAGAATTAACTTCCTGCTTGACCGCATGGCTTGTCCAGCACAATGGAGGAGGGGAATACTACATCCTGTATTCTTGCACATGCTCCGTACACTACTGATCGTATCTTGCCTCGTGCAACCAACTGATCGATACGTCAGCATATGCACGTACACATGCCACGTGGTAATCTCGGCCTACTAAATTTATTTTTACCGAGATTCCACCACATAACTAAGCGAAAAGCTTAGACATCAGACATAGGAAAAAAAGATTTTTGTTCAGCAATAAAACCAACTCTGTGTATCAGAAACTACTGCCAACCTCTGGGAGCGGGATAATTAATCCACTACAGACTGCAATACAAAAACAAATCTGGATCTTCCATTTAAACAGAACCGTGTGCAGGAAATGGTAGACGTAATGCAACAACAACATGGCACATTGGCTTTGATAAACAAGCTATGCAATGGCACCCAGAAACAGATGTGGAAATCCAAACCTTTTACTCAACAAAAAAGACATGAGCAGCTTGATTTCTTTTGGAGCTTAGCATTAGATCCTTGGTTTGGAATGTATTGGCTGTGTGGCTGTAAAATGAGGATGACAACCATAAAGAGTGAAACCCATTAAACATGTAGAATCACTCAAGTTTAGTGGAGTAACACACAGCATCTTTCTTTAAAAATGTTGCAAAAGGCAACAGATATGACTGGTTTTCTATATGAGTTGGAAACCAAGAACTGAAGGCTTAGCATGTTCCAGGAATTATTTGACACACTATGCTGCTCTGTTGGTCTTGGGGTGGTTAGTCTACATCCCAAAAGAAGAAAATGCCCAACTGAACTTTCAAATGAATCAAATCCCTTTCTTTGCAAAAGATAGCCCATGTAGTAGCAAAAAGAAAAATCCTTAGCAATATCTTGGACCACTGCTAGAGAATGAAGTAGTTTGGCAAATTCTATTACCTGGGTATATGGAATTAGGACTGTGTAAAGGTAATGTTTTTTGTTTTGTTTTATACAGATGGGTTTATAGCTCAAAATTTCAAGTCCTATGGAATGACATTTGGCAGCCCAGAACTGAGTTCCAGGCTGCCAATGTCACGTGTACCCCCCAGCACATAAGTCCAAATAACTCTGTGCAGGTTTTCAAGCAAAAACACTACACAACCGGATTCCTTCCTCCATGACCTCTTCAAAAAGCAGAAGTGTTCGTGGAAGTTGGAGTAACCCTTTAAGCTAAAGTTGTTTTGTACTTAAAGTGTCCCTTTAAATATATGCAAAAATCCACAAAGGTGTAGACATCAAATAAGATTAATGTATCTGTCATGTGCAGAACAAAATGACATTTCCTCCAAACGTGCTGGGTATTTTGTTGAGCTGTTCTGTAAAAATTGGTTGTAAATCTGGGTATGAGTTGTGTAGATCTAACAGATAATGATGTAGATTCTACGACATCTGCCAGGCATTTCCTTAAAAAAAACTACATTTTTCCACACACCACTGTTTATTATTTAATATCTATTATATGAGGAAATAAGACCCTGGCTCCCCTCCCCCCCCCCCCCCCAAAAAAAATTAAAATAACAAAACAAGCCTGTGTTTACCATTAGGAATAATGAATAGTAAAAAAAATGACTTTTTATTTGTATACACAGCTGAGCAAAAATTTTACTGCTTTCACTGTGAGGGTGCCAGGGCTCTTAACACTTACACTCCCAATCTTAATGCCAGGGCACTCTGTAGTGGTTATGGTGCTTGAAGTGTTCCTTTAAAGGATCACTATAGTGTCAGGAAAACAAACCCGTTTTCCTGACACTATGTCATCCTAGGGGGAAACTCACCTTCGGGGGCCCCCCTCCCGCTGGGCTGAAGGGGTTAAAACCCCATCAGTTACTCACCTTAATCCAGCACTGGGCTCCCTCGGCGCTGGTGACCTCTAGTCCCCCGCCGACGTCAGCTCCCGAGTGGAGCGGAAAGCGCATGCGTGGCAAAAGCCGCGTGTGCATTCAAACAGTCCATAGGAAAGCATTTCTCAATGCTTTCCTATGGACGTTCTGCACGCTGGATGCAAATTTTGCATCCAGCATCGCAGAAGCGCCTCTAGCGTCTGTCAGGAAGACAGCCACTAGAGGTTGGATTAACCCCAAATGTAAACATAGCAGTTTCTCTGAAACTACTATGTTTACATGTGAAGGGTTAAAACCTGGGGACCTGGCACCCAGACCACTTCATTGAGCTGAAGCGGTCTGGGTGACTATAGTGTCCCTTTAATCTCTGTTATGCTTTCCATGCAAAAATAATGCTCAGTTGATTACACTTGATATTTCAGAAACGGTAATTGTGAAATGTAACCTCTTTATGATGGTGGATGTATACTGTATGTCTTGTATACACACGGTAATAGTGGATGTACAGTTTCATCTGCCATTGAAATGCTGCCAAAATTGCAGATCAAACCGATAAGACACGGCTATTATTGAATTCCTTGCTGTGTCTAGTAACAGTATCCCTGGGACTGTCCTCGGCATCCAATAGTTTTGGCACAATTCCCAAGTGATCCAAGTCCCCATCCCCTATAGAGCCATTGGCGGCAGGGGTAGTGTTGGTAGATGCAGATTGCTGGATACCTTTGACGCTGCCTTGTTAATCTGATCTGTGTGACAGGCTGGCATAGTAACTGGATGCCTCAGTCTATGCAGCAAACTTGGAGGGGGCCTCTGTCTCTAGACACCAGGATCAGACGGTACCAGTTTACTTCTAGAAGTCTCACAAGTAGAGAAATGCATGGGGGGAGGGGATATTTTATTTTGTTTCAATCTGTTAATCTGTTCTAATTTCGGCTGATCCGAAATTCGGAAATTCTTGGATCCGAAATTCGGAAATTCTTGATTCCGAATGAAACAAAATTCAGAACCGAAACAGAATTTGGATGCCATTATTCCAAAAGATCCCTAATTGGGATGCTGTTTAGCATTTTGCTATCTGCGTGTGAATACTTAGCACCAGACTTTATCTGCACATCCTGTCATTTTGCTCTTATAAACATTGAAGGTGTGATTAGGGATTGTATACTTGAGGTGCATGGCCTATTTGAGTTAAAAGATTTATTACACTGATGTAAAAGATTTATTACACTTTTCAGGTACATTTGTGTCACATTTTGAACACCTTTTTGACTGGTAATAAGATCTACACTGTATTTTGGAGGAGATGCTGATCGTCTAGCGTTGCATCCGATTTCGCCCCTGCCCTGCCTCCATGGCTGAAATCATCAGAATTGACTATTTCAGTCAATACAATGCTTTCCCATGCGAAAGCATTGGATTGGCTGAGATTGTCAGTTTTGATGATCTCAGCCATGGAAGCGGATTGGGGGCAGAGCCAGTTACGGCAGACCATACGGCTCTGGAATAAAAGGTAAATGGGACAAGGGGAAGCTTACATGGTGTTTTAATACTATAGGGACAGGAATACACTTTTTTTTTTGTTCCTATAGTATTCCTTTAAACTAGTTAAACCTCCCTGGCTCTCAATCAGGCAACCAGCTCTGTAACTTCCTGGTTTGGTTTGCTCAGTAGAGCTAAACTCAAGAGTCAGCATTTGCCCAGAGCACAAAAACTTGTCATTGAGCTGCAATAGGAAGTCTATGATTGGACAGCCACAGAAAGTCTTGGCCGGGTTAGAAGGGGAGGGCTTGTGAAGACTGCAGACAATAGACATGCAGCTTTTCCAAGCAGTTTTGTTTTTTTATATCGCCAATGAAAAACAATTGCATAATTAAATAAATATATAGAAACCAAAGACATTTGGGATCCGGCAGTACAAATCTAAATAAGGAACATATACAATATATAGTGTAATACAGTTATTATAAACGAATATGCGCTCAATTGAGTACACTCACAAGATAAAGGCGTTTACTGCGCTCAAGGCTGCCTCCCCCGGTGTAATTGGGGGGCTATTGATCCCTCCTGCAGGTCCAATGGAGTAGATATGAAACAGGACTCCAGTAGGTTAAGGTATAAAAAATCAGCAGCTTTATTGAAAGGTGAACAATCACCCACAAATGATAAAATAGAGAAAAATAGGTCCTACGCATTTCGTTCCAAGCCTTGGAACTTCCTCAGGGACCATAAAAGCAATAAAATCAATACAATGACAACAACCTGCTTTGTCATTATTATGATTATATCATTTTCTAGCACTATATTTAACCCTGTAACTTTCCAAGACACCATACAACCTGTACATGGGGGGTACTGTTGTACTCGGGAGACTTCGTTGAACACAAATATTAGTGTTTCAAAACAGTAAAATGTATTACAACGATGATATCGCCAGTAAAAGTGACGTTCTTTGCATTTTTCACACACAAACGGCACTTACACTGACGATATAATTCTTGTGATACGTTTTACGATTTTGGAACACTAATATTTGTGTTCGACGAAGTCTCCTGAGTATAACAGTACCCCTCATGTACATGTTTTATGGTGTTTTCAAAAGTTACAGAGTCAAATATAACGCCTGTGTTTCCATTTTTTCACATAGAAATTCACCAGATTGGTTATGTTGCCTTTGAGACCGTATAGTAGCCCAGGAATGAGAATTTCCCCCATGATAGCATAAGTAGACAACCCAAGGTATTGTAAATGGGGTATGTTCAGTCTTTTTTAGTAGCCACTTAGTCACAAACACTGGCCAAAATTGGTGTTCAAATTAGTGTTTTGCATTTTTCACACATATTAACGCTAACTTTGGCCAGTGTTTGTGACTACTAGAGTGGCTACTAAAAAAGACTGGACATACCCCATTTGCAATACCTTGGGATGTCTACTATTGCAAATGGTATGCCATCATGGGGGTAATTCTCATTTGAATTAGAGCGCCGCACAGCCCCAGGTGCCGAGGCCCACCGGGAAATTTCCTAGTATCCCGATGGGTCACTCCGGCCCTGACTGCAGCACTAAGTCTACCTCCAGTGGCTAAGTCTACCTCCAGTGACGCTTCCTGCATCCTAACATCAGACATCCAGCATCAGATATTTCACCATAAGAAAGCATTGATTCAATGTTTACCTATGGGGAAGTCTAATGCGAGCACGGCATTTGCCAAGCACGGCATTTGCCGAGCACGCACATTAGCGCCCTCTTATCAACACACCGCTCATTGCAGGATAGAGAAGGAGGCAGAACCTCAGCCCAGTGCTGAGGGACATCGGCCCTGGGATATAAATACAGAATTGCAAGTTTAGGCAAATACAGTGGGACCTCGGTTTACAAACGCCTCGGTTAACATAATTTGCGCTTTACAAATGAAAATCCATTGAAAATAATGCCCCGGTTTACAAAATGTTTTCGCAATACTGTGACAAAACGCCTTTTGTCCCTGGATAGTTAGGTGACAAGCGGCCCTTTTTCCATGGCTGTTGGAGGAGCCTGAGTGCCAGCCTCCTGCCTCATGACTGTGGCCCTGGATTGTATGGCCCTTTACAAACCTTATTTGGGCTAATGGATTTTTATTATGTTGCTGCTGGCCCTTTAAGAACTATGGGGAAGGATTGGTACTTTTTATATGGCACTTCGGATGCCGCCGAAGCCGTCGAAGTCGTCGAAGTGGCCGCCATTCGACAAAGGAACACTTGGCGGCGGCCATTTTAATTTAGTCGATCGTGGTCAGCGGTGTAAGCTAAAGAATCTATGGAACTAAAATCAGCTGCGCAAATATACGAACAGCGCTGACCCATATCGTCACCGCCACTTCGACACTCCGGTAAAAGTCGAAGTACGTTCGACAATTCGAACAGCCGGTTGCAATGTGCTATTTGCACGAACGGACCGTTCGTGCATTCGAAGGACGTTTTTCTGTAGGAAATTGACCGACCGCACAGCCCAAATCTATGGAACTGTTTTGGACAGGGAAATGTGCTTGCGGTCGGTCATAAAGGACTTCCACTTAACTTTTTATGTACTGGGGGGATTTGTCTGATTTTTGGTTATGTCTGTATTTAAAGTATGCTGATTCCGAATATGCAGGTTTTATGTAAATATGATGCATATTTTTAAAATTATAGTATATGTATAAAAAGTGTATTTTTTCTGCCTGTGATAAATTACATTAACCCATTGTGTTCAGTAATTATATCACAGGCAGAGGGGAGGGATTGTATGTGTTTGTGCTGGGTGTGCCTTCTGTTTTACTGTACGGGATTGGTTACATGTTGTCCCTCCCTGTGGGATGTCCCCTTGCATGGGGACTTGCATAAAAGTCTGTGTGTGTTAATTAAAGTCAGATCATCTTGGACCTTCAAAAAGTTTCGGCTCATGTTTGGGGGATTGGAGAACTACACTCTGGGGATTGCTATAATCACTATACTCCCCAGGGTATAATCACTAAGCTCTGCTAAGAGCTGGTTCTTGTTCCTGCTCTCTGGAATTGGAGAGGTTGACCTACTGGAGCTGGACCCTGGTCTTGGGTCCAGAGTGGGTGGAGACGGCGAGACCCCAACCAAGCTGCGGTGGTTTGTGGGGTCTGCAGTGGTTATAGTGTCTGGCGGAGTGCTTGGAGTCCTCGGGAAGCACTAGGAGCATCCATCAACGGAAGGTATCCGGTCGGAGTGCCAGGTGATCTGTTACAAATACAAAACAAGTTTCCCCAGAATGCATTACACCTGGGAGGTTTATAGCACCGCCCCCATGCATGCTGGAGCCTGTGGGTAGCAAGTGGCGACTTTTGCATCGATTTTTAGAGCCATTCTGGAAATTGTTTGCAGTTGTTTTGGGACTTTTTGGTGCATTTCTCAAGCTGTGGAAAGGTAGGGAGCTGAGCTTCGTCGTTTGCATGCCTTTTATTGTGTGTTCTGCATTGTGGGTTGGTTTCCATGCCAGCTCATTTAGATTTTTTTCTGACCTCAAGAACAGAATAATTTGTTTTCAATGCATTCCTTTTTTTTTTTTAAATTCTTTATTTTTGTAGTGCACGTAAATAAGACAGGTAAGCTTGAGGTGCCCCAAAAGCAATCCTCAGGAGTTTTCCCACGCTTAACAATTTTTATATTTTATCAGGCTTAATTAATGTAACGTTAAAGCATCAGTTGAAATGTAAGTATATCATACAAACAGGTTTGGTTCATGCGTGAATTAGGATAGAGGCAACATAGTTAGCTAGTACATGTGTACCTGTTGATGTTAGACAGTTCGCTTATATGGTATAACCTGCTAGGGTAGCGTCGCTTATAGTTATATTTATTGCGCTTACGTTTATAAATGTGTGGTTTGCATTTAGTTTGCTATGTTCGCCTCATGCGCATAGCGGTGGGATTGACAGGTTGAGAATCTAGTAGAAGCAGCATTATGCGATGCAATGCAAACCAGTATTTATGGTACATGCCTATTTTGCGCATTAAAAAACAGACAAATGAATATCAAAATGAGGCAGAGTAGAGCTAAACACAAGTAAACAGGTGTAGTGAGTCTGACATACAGTGAGCTTTGGAGGGAGAGAGTCTCTGCATTGTGTGCAGGGTGTGGGCTGTAGGCCTCACCACGTGTCTGTCCATATTGCCTCAGCCGATGCCCGTCCTGGAGGCCATACATGCGTGCCTGGACGGGTGTTTGATGGCTTCTCCGGTCTGAGGCTCTGCTTCGGTCGTATTCTGTGGTGTGTTCACTTGTTGGGTTGTCATATTGTCGCCTGCGGGTGATAGGCCGGATCCATGAGGCCACCGTTTGGGCCGCTTGACGATAAGGCACTCCCCTGCTGCACAATATTGCACAGAAGCACAGGCTTAGTCGGTCCAAAGTTTCCAGGGGGTGGGAGGGTACCCTCGTGTTCCCACTCCTTGGTTCTCGCCAGGCGGCCATTTTGGGTGCACCTCGACGGTCCTGTGCCTTGGCATGCTTTGTGGCCGACATGACCCTACTGCCGTCTCGGCCCACCTGTCCTGTGTCTGAGGGTCCTGGAGCTGAGTCTGGCGCCCAAAGTCGCTGTCACACTCTCTCTCTCTTTCAATGCATTCCTATGGGAAACCGCGTTTCGGTTTACAAATTTTTTGCAATAAGAAACGTCCCGGAGAACGCATTAAATTTGTAAACCGAGGTCCCACTGTATAGCCAAACTGTATTTAACTATAGTGGGGTTGAGAAATTAATTCAGATAAGCCATTTTCAATTTCAAATTTTCTATTTAGATTTTGATTCCCCATATTGTCATTTAGTAGATAAACCTTTCATATTTTACTCTGTGCTATGTGGAATGCTGAAAATTACTGCTGCCATAAAACAATATTGTTCCTCTTTAATAGAGCTACATTTCTCTGTCAAAAAGTGTGTGCCGTTGCATATTTTTTTTTAAACATTCTGAGTTTTGTTCATTAAATAGGAAATTGTACACAATTGGAAAAGGGATTTTTTTTTATTGGTCAAAATACTAAAATTAGGAACAAAATTAATCTGGGTCTTCCTTAAAAAACCTGGCCTACATTTATAAAATACCTACTAAAGTTTTTCATCATTAGTGACTAAACTCCTTTGTTTTCCCAAACTCTTCATCCATTTTGTGAAACCTAGTTTTTGTGAGCAATCACAGCTAGGACATTTTGTAACTAATGTGCTTTGGCCTTTCATAATCACACGTTAAAGGGTAAACAGGACATGTGAATAAAGCCTACAGTTTATTTAACTTATCACTGAGCTGTGAAATGTGATTCTGAGTAAAATCAGGTAGAAGGAGCGCACACACACAGGAGAAATGTAGCATTTAAAAATAAATGTAGATAAAACTTTGTCTTTCTCCCACTGAGTTAGAGGTTAACCAGCAGCTTAGATACTGTGTTGCATACCACACTCCCTTTAGACAACAGCACACAGAGTGTCTGACTCAGCTCTGCAATGAAAAGACACCAGGCATCACATTACACCAGCCCACTGGGTTTCAGAAGCTGCCAAGGTAGGTGAAAGACTTTATGAATATGCAAATCAGGAAGTTTATAGATGACATGCCCATGCAAATCTCTAGTGATTGACAGCTGAGCAGATGATAATTATTTCCTATAGCAAAGTTAAAAAGGGTCTCAGATGACAGTCTCCCTCCAATCACTAAGGCTGTAAATCGAGTTTTTATATAATCGTTTTTATGTTACTTTTTAAGGGGTGGGGGAGCTTTTTTTTTCTTTTTTTTTTACCACTTCCTGAGGATTAGAAGGGAGGGTAGTGGGCGGTTCCCATGAACTCCCTATGATGGCCATTTTGTTTGAGGGCAGCATGGTTTATTTCTGCCAGTGAATGCTACAGGAGACCTTCCAGCAATCATTTATTGGAAGCAGACACTTATTGGGATTTATTGCATCGCTAAATGCCACATCTCTTCTACAGAGGTAGGTAACCCCCTCCCCATATCTATCAGCCTTCATAACACAATGTCTTTAAAAAATATACACAGCTTAGGTTGCTGATACATTGTTGCATATTTTTTTCGAACTTGCAATTCTCATGACATTGTTTCATTCTGATTAAAAATGTGGGGGATTGTGATTAATATTTTTTCTTTTTTTAATTATAATAAATCCTGATCCCTTTAAACCCTCATGTAAACAGAACAGACTATCCAGTTGCTTTATATTATTATAGGAGGTTAGATTGCAATTGACATTGTGTAAATAATGTAGAAGGGTTTTGCTCAGTAGGTAGCACAGTTTGGATTTGACATAAAAGCTGGATTGTGCTTCTATGATATGAGTATAAAATGGCATGCTGCCTTTTTTCCAAGCTGCAAAAGGGGGGGTGGGGGTTAGTGCACACTGGAGGGACACTGCCTTCTATCCAATCACCACCCTCCTGTTTGCCATTGCAAAGTTGTTAACCCCCAGAGTCTTGTGGCTCCTTTCTCTTCTAATCTTTTGGCTATTTTTTGTTTTACCTCTTTCTTAACAAAAGCTTGAAGATTGAGAAGGAAACCTTCCCTTTTATCAAGCAATATGGAACAAAGTAGAATGACTTGCTATTTGAAGATCTCTGGAAAGACATCTGCTTTGTGGATATTATTTGTTGGGTCAAAGATCTGCGATTTCTATCCTTGTAATTCGACTTTGTGGATTCTCATCCACCCTGCCTGCCTAGGAGGTGAGTTTATCATCTTGAGTAAATACGGTCAAGTTCATCTCAAAGTGATAGAAAGTCCAAGACAGATCAGTGTAATATCTTGTAAAATTGATTTCCTTTTTTATTTTATTTTTTTTCTCCTCATTGCATATTTTCATTGTGTATATTTTTAGAGTTAAAATATTTTAAACATAATATCCACCTTGAAAAACAAAATTAAAAACATTTTGGGTTTAAATATATATTTTTTAATTTTTTAAAAAATTATTATTTTATCTGTTTTATACATATTTATATTATATCACACAATGTAGAAAAAAAATCTATAAATCTGAAATGATATAGTATGTTCTTTACCTGCATACATAGAAAAGCAGATAGATATATGTGCGTTTTTTAATATGATTAATGTATATTTTTATATTTAGCTCTCATGACTAGACAAGGTGCAAAAAAAAAAAAAAAACAGCAACTGTGTCTAACAATATTTATTTCAGACATAAATTTATTAAAATAATCTGTGATAATAAAATACATAATCTAAACATCATTCATAGTTGTTTTGTTGCTGCTGTGGATATTTTGTTAACTAATCCACATCTTTGTTTAAGTATGGTGAAAGACTACACCGCCACAAGAAGGCTTATTATATTCTAAGTTCTGACTGGTACTAAATGGTGGCTATATCATTTCTTGTGAAGATCAGGTCGCTAGATGGTGATTAACAGAGCTTGTATGGCAAGGCTGGTTTGATTTACAGTTAAAATCCTTTTTCTATGCATTTGATCTGTTTCCTAAGGAACCTGATCAGGGAGACATTTTAGCATTTTAATTCCTTTTTTTTGTATATATTTTTTTTTTTGGTCATTTATTTTTGCACACGGTGGGAGTTTTTTTTATTTTATTAAATTTTTTTATTTTTTTTATTTTATACATTGATCTGTGTTGGTGGCGCTGTGCTGCTCTAAAACAATTTAATATGTCAGTTTCAGTAAAAAGAAAAGGGTAGAGAGGTGGGGGCAAGACTTGATCTGTGTATTTTATGTCGCCATAAGTGTGTGTGGGAGAATACAGGTGCTAAGCAAATAATCAGTAGAAAAACATTTAGAAAGAGAGATTTTTATTTGTATTTTTTTTTCTGCTAAAATTTGTAACCTAAAACTGACAAAAATCTGCATTTATTTTCAAACAATATGAGCAATAAGAGTGCACAAAGGAGGCAGTCTTCCATTTGCTTTCACTGATAACTGGGTTCTTTATAGTGTCTGGCTTTTTTAAAAAAAATTTTTTTTTTTTTTCCTTTTCGTTTCTTTTGCAATAGTTTTGGCAGATGAAAGATATTTTATATCTTTCTAATAATTTTAATGTTTTTTAATTGTTGTTCCCCTTAAGATCTGCTGCAATATGTGTTGATTTACAGCAATCTCCACCCTGAAAAGTTTTTTTTGAACAGATGTAATGTTAGCAAACTGCATGAAAGATGTCACACACACACGAAAAAAAACAAGATGAGACACAAAAAGTTGTGCACATTAGTTGTGTAATCAAAATCTCTCTTTACAGCGCAACCTAGGAAATTTAAATATAAAATAATAGATTTGTATTAAGCATGACCCATTCTCTGGTTGGTTTATAGTCATTTTAATAAGGATTTGTATGCATATATGTCTGTCGATGTTTATTAACACACATTTACAAAGCAAATATTTGTTGTTGCAGTTATTCTTTATAATGTTTTGAAATCCTGGTTAGTTTTTTTTTTTTTTTTTTTGAGGCAAGAGATCCTCCCCTCTTCAGTTGCACTTATAATGTAGAATTAACACTTCCTTGTTGCTGATGTCCATTTTGTCCAATCTGGATGGTGGTAAAAGGAAGACTGAGAGCACTTCACAGACTTCCCACTAACCACTGTCTAGGCAGGACAAAGCTGACACTGACCAGTCAAAAGCGTGAATTACTCATACTCAATACAATCAAAGAGATGGCGGTCTATGATTAATAAGGAAATCCACTAACCCAGGCCAGACTTGTACAAAAATACGGGTCAGACATTTCATGGCAGAGACGACCATAGAAGGGGCGGGGCTAGAGAGGGATCGTGTTATGTCCTCACCAATGACAAGCATGCTCACTGAAATGTGTGTGTTGGTTTGCTGTCCCACCAGAACATGAGCTGAAGTGCTCTAGGGTGGGAAAAATGTTTTTACACAGTGCAGGTAAATTAATAAGACACACTTGCGCTGTATTTTCTAGTAACTTGTGCCTGGTCTCCTCAAAAGTGGAATACCAGAGGACAAAAGCGGGACAGGGCTGGTAAAAAGGGTGTTGTGCATGTGTGAGGAGGCTGCCTGTGCATAATTGAAGTGGTCTGGGTGCTGTGTCCCTTTTGCACTTAGCGCTGCAATGTAAAACAATGCAGTTCCAGAGACCTGCAAGGTTTACACTACAGCTCTGTCTTCCCACAGTGGCTGTCTACCAGACAGCCTCTGTGGGCGCTTCCGGAATCGTAGTGAACTTTTGGTCGTTTATCTGACACTGGATGTCCTCACACTCTGCATGAGGACCTCCAGGGTTAGATTTTCCCCATAGAAAAGCATTGATTCAATGCTTTCCTATGGGGAGGTCTAATGCGCGCAGCATTTGCCGCTCATGCACATTAGACCATGCTCGTCACAGGACGGAAGAGGGGGCGGAGCTTCAACCCAGCACCAAGGGACATCTGCACTGGGATAAGGTATATAAAGAAAGGGTTTTTAACTCTCTATTTATTGAGTAGGAGGGGGCGCAAGGGAGGCAGAGGGATACAGTATCCCTTAATCGGTTGGCTATTTTTTGTGGCTGTATGGTGCATGTGTATGGGCGATGTAGTGTGTATTTGGGGTAGGATGAGCCTTTAATAATCTCCAAAAGAGGAGCTTGCTGACCCTGGTTATCTATTGGGCTGTGCACCTCATCCAGCTGCACAACATTAATATCTGTCTTGCGAGCTCTAGCACTTTTCAGAGTGTTGCTGTGGTAACTGCTACAATGCTCTGTTTGGCCAAAGCTTTCCATGCAGATATATACAGTCTGCATCTGGCAGAGGTGCAAACCAGAGGTTGCGCACTCTATCCCACTTTAGGACCCTCTACTGCATTACAGATCTCTGGGCCATTGAGTGAGCTCTGTGATAACCCACGAAGAGTCACAAAGTACTCTTTGGGTCGATGGTGTCCTTTGATCTCCCTTTTTGTCCTTGGCTCACTTGGAATTTGCCCAGTTTGCCCGATGGCCAGTCCAGGCCTGCTTCAAGCACCGTAACCACTACAGCCCGGTTAAACAACTTACCTGGTTGTTTACCTGGTTGTCTGGATTCTCCTGCATGAGAAGCCAGATTTCTCCCCTGAGCTAAGCATGGCCCAATATATGGCCATGCTCATTGGAGCTTGACATATTTACTAGGGTCCCAAGGGCTGCAGTTGCCCATATGACCCCAGATTAATTGTTAAACAGTTTGACTACTGGCTCTACGAGGGCGCGCCAGAGCATGATTGGCAGCATAACCACTACAGAAGGTTTTAGTTGTTGTTGTGCGTGGAGTGTTCCTTTTAAAGCGGTTCTACCACCTTCTGAGGTCTTAACATAATTTACACAAACCCTCGATGGTGACTTAGCCACTTGGTGTCTGGGGTGCTAGGCAAGGTAAGTTTTACTTGCTTGAATCTGACACTCTGGGCCACCACATTCTACACACGTCAGTGCTGTACTCTCTCATACGGGAAAGTACATCACTGAGGTCTATGGAGGATCCCGAGTGAAGTTCCATAGCTGTTGTCTTGTGATGAAGTAACTCCGCCTTTTTGTCAAGCGGAGGAAAAATGCATAAGGCATAATACAAAGTTCCTACTTTGTGTTATGTGTTTCTAGGAGAAACAGATTGGAAAAATAACAGATTGAAGTGAGGAGGAGAAATGGAACAGATTAGAAGCAAGGTAAGAAGAGGTCAGTTGTAGGCAACCTTCAGTACTCCAGATGTGTTGGACTACATCTCTCTTGATGCTTTATGGCTGTAGGGGAGATGTAGTGCACATCTAGAGTGTCAAAGATTGCCGACACCTTTCTGTCAGGTGCTTTAAAGGGACACAGTAGGCACCCAGACCACTTCTGCCCATTGGAGTGGTCTGGGTGCCAACTCCCACTACCCTTAACCCTGCAAGTGTAATTATTGCAGTTTTTATAAACTGCAATAATTACCTTGCAGGGTTAACTCCTTCTCTAGTGGCTGTATACTAGACAGCCACTAGAGGGCACTTCCTGCTCCATAGCACAGGAAACCTGTGCTAGAGCGTCGCTGGACGTCCTCGCGTTGTGTGAGGACCTCCAGCGTCGCTCAATTCCCCATATGCGCATTAGGTCTCCTCAGCCGGTGGGCGAGATCAGTCTCGCCCACCGGCTGACGTAAGGAAGAGGAGGAACGGTGGCGAGCAGAAACCACCGCCGAGGGACATTGGTGGGGGTCTCAGGTAAGTGACTGAAGGGGTTTTCACCCCTTTAGCAACCGGAGATGGGGTGTGGGAGGGAGAGGGGACCTGCAGTGCCAGGAAAACGGATTGTTTTCCTGGCACTGGAGTGTCCCTTTAAGTTCAGAATGATGTAGGAAACTCATTGGATCTGGTAGGAGCTGTGTTTTACTACTTGGAAATAATGAAGCATTTTTTGTATTGACTACTTTATGCAACTGCTCTTTGTTCATCTCTTTTGAGTGCCTGGTTGGAGTATACTTTACCTTCATGTATGTTTAAACTCTATATAGTAGGTCACTCTGCACAGCTAGGGATACCCCCAAACGATAAGGATGGTGAGTTGGTAGACCTCAATGCTGTATTTTCACGCATGCGCAAGAGTACAGTAGTGATAACTGTGCCCACAAGGGACAGGTACAGGTAATAACTCTCACCTTTATCTTCGATGAGGTGATTATGTTTCAGGGTTGCCAATTATACAGAACCTAGAGTCCTCATCTCCCGTGATCTCATCTCCCTTAGTTCTTTGCCATAGTTGTGGATTTGTGTATGGTGGTGGTGGGCGTATTCCTAAATAATGCAAAGACTCTATAAGTGACAATTCTGCTTTAAAGAGAATCTGTTATTTGTAGAGTGTGCGCAAAGCATGTTGACCTTTAGGTAGGTATTGCTAAAGTATGTACATTGAGCTAGTGAAACTGACAAAGTATCACGCATTAAAATGGATAAAGCCACCTGAGCATACAGCCACCCCGCCCCACAATCACGCACTTGGCATCACAGAATTCCCAACACACAGGTTCCATGGTTGGAATTTTGGGATGCTGATCACGTCATTTGGAACCTGGTCACCTGCACTCACAGCTCTGCTAGTCCCCAATAAATATAGCCTTTACTGCTAAGCTAACAGGCCGTTCACCTGTTTTCATCTTCATAACAAAATGGAAAACCATAGCTTTAATTCTTAACTCCTCCTACCAGGAAAACTGCTGTATAAAGAATTGGTCAATGGTAACTTTACTAGGTTTAAATAAAATTGAAATACAGATTACTATGAAAGAGGGAGATGTTATCCACTTGATGTGTGAATGAAGAGTGTGTGTTATTAGTAAAATATTGAGGAATGAATATCTAAAAGATCCTGCTTCCTATCACAACTACTTTATATGCAGTGTAGTTGCTGTGATTTTATTCCTCTACTAAAAGCATGTTGCACTTACTAGAGGAGTATAGGAAGATGTCACTCCTTTCTAATGTCAGTGTATTGGCAATGAAGCATCGGAATTCACAATCAAGGCTAATAGCAGTGAATGGTGGTTACATTGAAGCTGACAATGGGTGTTAGATTTGTGTAATGTCCATGAACTCTGGATAATGGCTGTGACCACGATGCAGAAGAGGAAGTAAGCATACAATTAATATCTTCTAAACCAATGGAAGATCTAGAATTTATCTTTATGATAGTCATTGCTTTAGGAGATATTATCAATAAAGGTGTACCTGTTATGCTGGGTTCACTTTAATGTCCACACTAAAAGTTTAGTGAAAAGATGATGGACCTTGGAATCCTGAAAAAATAGAATAAATAAAATTTTAAGTGATAAGTATGTTCTACATCCTGATTGTACATTTACATTTTTCAGAAATATATAAAACTAGCATGAAGACATTGTTTATTTTCACTGAAAGTTAAGTACAATTAGAAGATAAAACATAAGCAGATACGATGTCAAATTGACTATAGGTTTTCTTCTATATGTGGGAAGGAGGCTCAAATGGATTTCATTGTGACTTTTTGCCATTTCCCTTCCACTGCTGACGGGAGCCAGGATCTGCGTGCATGCCTCATAATAGATGGTGATTCCATCCCATGGACCATGTGCAATAATTTTTTAAGAATTTTACATTCTTACAGAATCTTTCATATAACTCTTATTTTGCCCTACACAGGAGCGTACCAGGGATGTGGCTCTTGGCAGATATACCTTGAGCTGAATATTAGGCTGAGTAGAATGTATTCTCAGAAGAGAGATTCAGGTATTTATACCTGACTTTCTTTCTCTCCGGATGCAATGTCTAACACCATATTTGAGGATAAGGTGAGAAAGGCGATTTTGCAAACAAAAAGAAAATACAAATTCCCCACAAGTGATCGTGCTTCAAAGCCTTTTAATGTTTTTTAATATTCTGTTTTTTTCTTCCTGTATTTAAAGAGGCACTCTGTTTGCCCAACCATATTAGGCCCTGGGACTGGTGCGACTTACCTATTCCAACATTGTGCCAGTCCTGCAGGGTCTTCTTTCACAGCAACGCCATATTTGTGTTTCAAAGATGGGGTCTAGGAATGTTCTGCCCTTACTTGGGCGTTCTCTTTAAATCACATGCATACCCAAGGCTTCCCTTGATCGCGCTGGACACAAAGTGTCGTGACGCACTGCTCCCAGAAATGATGCGACGCTGGACTGAATTGAGAACCACCAACTAAAAAACAAACAAAAAACAGGGCAGCAGGGGAGGGGATTTAAGACATCCGTATGGTGATGGGGAGTGACCAAGCCTCTTTAATAAATGTGTGTTTGAGATGTAGAAATCAAGACCCCTTTTCATGCAACTTAGTGCCTCCATGTTGGCTGCCTGTCCGTTATTGCTATGGGCTCTGCCCTTTGCGTCTGACAATTAGCACAGAGCATTCAGAGAAGAGGATATTACACGAAAACAATGTTTCATTTCCCCCTTTCGTTTTCATTTGCAATGTGTGCCCAGACTTTACCAGGTCTGAACTGGATTAAGATATGTGATTTCATAACTCTTTAAGGCAAATTTAAAATAAAGAGTATCAGATGGAAAAAAAGGTTGCCATAACGTATAGGTGATGGTCAAGAACCGACCATTGTTAGAGAACCTATATTTGCATATATGTATGTGCAATACGAGCAGCTGGCTGTAGAGGGCAAACACTCTGCAGAAGAAATGGCTGATGTAAATTTAGACACACGTCAGGTTGGCTCTGTTTCCAATTCAGCTTTATTGGGATAATTTGTGCAATTCCTGGAATTACGACCCCCTAAAGAAACTAGCTGAGGCACAGCTCCCCAGTGCAGTCTCACACTATTGGACACCAGGGCTTCCCATGTCAGCAAACTAGAAGGGGGCTTCTATTTAGTTACCTTAAGACCCCTCAACCCAGTGACCTGCTCAGCATCCCATACTACCCGCCCTGCCATAAAAAGCCACTGATTACGGAGAGTCTCTCGTTCCTCTGGTGGTTTGTCTTGGGTATATTTTTTTTCTGTTTCCTTGACTTTGGCATTCAACTTTGTGATCTCAACTATCCCTGACCTAGCAAGACTTGGAGCATCTTGTCTTTCACCACCTGGAAGGTATCCTATAACCGTAGCCATTCTAACGTCCAGTACATATGCCTGACTATAATTTTATCCTATATATCTGTCTCTGCCCTACATACCATAAATGTATCTCTGCCCTACCTGTGTGTGCTAGGTACTGCTGCATACCAACACAAGCTGTGTGATGCTGACCAGGTCATTTTAGGAGTGCCGCCAATCACCAGGTTCGAGTAAACGTAGTCTTTACCACTATATGGGGTTGGGGAGGGGGGTGGTGGTGAAATATCACTGCCTCCCCATACCAGAGGTCTGGTGACCCATGTAGGAAGTGGTGTAGTGTTCCACATCCATCCATCACACTACGGAAATACACCCTACATTCATACACACATTGACACTGTATACATACACACCACACAACTACATAACCTTTCATTCACTAACCTGATTCAAGCACTGAGATTCCTTGGCGCTGGATCTGGAGCGTCCTCTCGCGACAACAGCAAGCGCTGCACGCGCATAGGAAATGCTTCCCTGGGGGTTTTTCAAGATACGGGACATCCTCATGCAAAGTGCGAGGGCTTCTAGCGTCATTTCATGGAGTGAAACACCAGGAAGGGCCTCTAGTGGCTGTTTGGAAGATAGTGCAAATGATCCATGTCCCGTCAAATATGGAGGATCTACGTGCACAATCTATGGAAGATAGCCACTAGAGGATGAGTTAACCCTGCAATATAATTATTGAAGTTTTTCAGAAATGGCAACCATTAATATTGCAGAATAAAGGGGACAGGGGCACTTTAGCAATGATATAAAGTGTTCTCGGTGCCTATAGTGTCCCTTTAATTACAACTGACACGCAGCATGCCATCCACTGAAAATATTACAGTGAAAGAAATTTACACATAAATGGAAGGTGCTGACATTGGTCACTAAATGGTGAGTGAGCATACATGCGCACATGCTCTCATACCTCCATTGAAAATACTGTGAAAGCAGTAATTGGCTTATAAGCTTACTTTTAGCTTACGCTCTTAATGCATGAAACTGTGCTAAACACATGGCTGTTTATGACACCGTGCATCTCTTTTCATGTCCTGTCCGTCTGCAGGTACAAATTATCCATGACTCTCAAATATAGTGGATCATGTGCACACCATGCAATTAGTTGATTACTGTGGTCTGTAAAGTAACAATAATTGTGTGACATTGTTTTTGACATGAGCGATTTGGTACTACAGGTTGATCAAAAGAACAATACTGTAAACCCGTTTTAGGGTTCGTTTTTGATATTTTTAATGTGGCTCATGTCTTGGGTACAGTATACCTCCTAACAAAATGGCAAAAGATGCACATTATCATTACCAGGGTACGGGTTACAAGGTTAACTGTGGAGGAGGCTATTCTTGCTAATTTTAAGTTACTATTGGAACTACTCAGTAAATGACGATCTACGTGCAAATGTAATTTACATCAAGTCTAAATTCTTATTTACCCTGGATATTTGTAAAAATACTTGGTTATCGTACCTTAAAGATGCCATTTGTGCAAATGTTATTGACCCAGGGGTAGGCAGCGTTAAACACTCCAGTTGTTGTGGACGACATCTCCCATAAAGCTCACAGCCATAATGATGGCAAAGCATCAGTGGAGATATCATCCACAACATCTGGAGTGCCGAAGGTTGCCTGCCTTCTCTAAGGGGTTTATTCACCAACCAACAACTTGTACTAAATTTGATTTGCACATTTTAGCAAAAAAAAAAAAATCACTAAATGGGTAAAGGTCCACTATAAGTCTGGACAATCTATTTTAGCCTCAATATTCAATTCAAATTTTAAAAGGACACTGTAGTCACCCAGCCCACTTAAGCTCAATGAAGTGTTCTGGGTGCCAGGTCCCTCAGGTCCCTGCTATGTTTACATTAGGGGTTAAGCCAACCTCTAGTGTCTTCCTGACAGCCGCTAGAGGCGCTTCTGCGACGCTGGATGCGAATTTAGCATCCGTCGCGCAGGGCGTCCATAGGAAAGCATTGAGAAATGCTTTCCTGTGGACTGTTTGAATGCGTGCGTGGCACTTGCCGTGCATGCGCATTCAGCTCCACTCCACTCGGGAGCTGACATCGGCAGGGGAGGAGAAGTCACCAGCGCCGAGGGAGCCCGGCGCTGGATTAAGGTAAGTGGCTGAAGGGGGCACCCTCAGGGCACTATAGAGTCAGGAAAACCACTTTGTTTTCCTTACACTATAATGATCCTTTAATTCTAATTAACCCTGTGAATGAAAGACTTTTTTTCCTTCACCAACAAACTGTTTATTTACTATAATGTGAACTGCCATGAATTTCACATTTTATGACAAGACGGGGAGGCTTTGCGTTTACTTAACCATATTTAATGAATTTGCCTCCTATCTTTTAATAAAATGTTGATTATTTGGTCAAAGACGCCAGAATAATCCCTAATTTCAGGCCGAAGTATTGATATATTGCCCACGTCAATGTTTATTTATTTTAGTTTTTTTTTTTTTTTTTCTGACTAAACTTTTTTTTTTTCATTTTTTTTTAACGTTGAATTCCTGTCAGTTTCTACAGTTTAGCAAATGACCATGTAAATATTTTATTAGGCAGTTTATTAGCTCTAGCAGTGCTGTTATACATGGTTTCTGACACACTTTGTGGATGATTTTGTTGTTATGTGAACATATCACAGTATGAGTTTGAGTGATAAAATAAAGAGGTTTATGTTTTCGCGCGCCCCCCCGTGTCACGCGCGCTCCCGCTGGTGGTTGTGGACCGAGCGGGGTGGAGGGGGGTGGTAGGTGTCGCGCGCGCTCTCTCTCTGGCGTGCGGGCGCGCGATGCACTCTGGGAATGGCTGCGCAGCTCGGGTTGGCTGGGGGAGCAGACAGTGGAGTTTTAATGTCCGCCATGTTGGCCGTGGCGTATTGAAGAGGGAGGGAGAGTGGGAGACACCGAATCGCACAGAAAACCCGCCAAAAAAAAACCTCAGACCCACCGCGGGCACCGGGAGTGCCAGAAATCCATCCTCTCGCCCCCCCCATCCCCCCGTGTTACCCGACCCCCCCCCCCCCGCCCCCCTCACACGGCGATCACGGGGGGTCCTCCATGAGAGCGTGGCACCGGAGGCTCTGCCCGCTCCTCCTCCCGCTCGGTCGCCGCATGGCCGCTCGGTGGCGGTGGTAGACCGAAGATGAGCAAGCTGTCGTTCCGGGCGCGGGCGCTGGACGCGTCCAAACCGCTCCCCGTCTTCCGCTGCGAGGACCTGCCGGACCTGCACGAGTACGCCTCCATCAACCGGGCCGTGCCGCAGATGCCGACCGGCATGGAGAAGGAAGAGGAGTCGGTAATTCCCGGGGGGGGGGGGGGGGGTTGTTATTGCTGTGGGGGGAGGTGGTGGGGTTTATATTCTCCCCCGGTCTCCAGTCTGCGCAAGCTTACACAAAATGGCCGCCATTTTATCACCCCCCCCCCGGCCCTCTGAGGGGTGGCCCCCCATTTCCTGACCCCTGAGATCCCCCAGGGCATGGCTGCACCCCCGGCAGTGTGAGTGTGACCGAATGCAGTGAGCTGGCGGCAGCCACGGCCGGTTTGCAGGTCGTTTCGGAGACCTGGAAAGCACAAAGGGGTCACGTGACCGGCCGCTGTCCGCCATTTTGTTGTGTGTGGATCTCTCTCTCTCACTGTCTTTGGGCTGGGCCTTGCTCTGTGTGTGACAGGAGGGTGCAGTACCGAGCTGCGGCCGCTGGGAGGAGCCCGAGAGGCAGGAGTCGGCTCACATTGTGAATTGTTTGTGTACATTTTATGGGACTGACAGGCAGGATGGGGAATTGGGCCTGATTGTTATTATCAGGCTGGATTTATAAATCAGGGGCCACTTTTTAAGCTGCTACTGCTGCTTTCCTCTATTTGAGCTACTTGTGGAAAACATTCAGATTAACTTAGTAGAAGCTTGTGTAATAATTGAAACCAGGAATTATTAAAGCCCACAAATGGTTGGTTACCCATTCTGTTTTCAGTAGGTAGTAATAATTTTGAGAGCGGTATGTAATATACAAAAGATCGTGTTAGATTGTTTACTGAAGCAGCACTTTCTGGCAGTGGGTGTTTTGCGGGATTTATTAGGTTGTATACTTTATTATGTTTCAGAAGTGAGTTGCTGAGCTAACTTTTAGGAATTAAGAATGGGTTCCAAAATTGTCAGGCATGTGCTTAATTTTTGAGTTCATGTTCAAGATTTTATATATGACTAGATCCGCTGTGGGCAGCATATCAAAACAACCCCTTTTATAGGATATATTGAACTTGTGAGCTGAAAGAAAGGATTCCATTGCCTTGATTAGTTGGCAGACTTAATCCCTGCAGCATTTGTTTACTACATAATTTAAGGCAGCACCGTTCATGTCCTGTCCACAAAGTTATATTTGTCCAAAAAAATGGTAGTTCTGGTAGTGCTTAGTATAGGCACCAAGCAGGGCTTACATGGAAAACTATTTTATAACAGAATCCAACTTGCCGCACTTAATTTGCAGTATGTCTGTGTGTATGCAAGTGTACTATTGTATCCTTGTCAGGGCTATTCATTGAAGTGAGATTTCAAATTTAAGACCAGAGTAGCCGAACAGGAATGCATAGCTTAGAGTTTTTAAATTTGGATTCTTTAGATTTGAAATCGGCTTTGTATTCTCACTTTAATAAATAACCCTGTGTGAATGTGTCCTATGTGTTTACCTCTGTTAAATACCAACATTTTCTAACAGAAAATTTTCACTCGAGCCTTGGGGTATCCAATCTTGGGTTTTCGGTTTCATTTATACTTAACTTCATTGCTATACACATACCTACTCTTTTGCATTATTTTCTGCAGTATCTAGTTATAGGGACACTATAGTCACCAGAACAAATACAGCTTAATGTAGTTGTTCTGGTGAGTATAATCCATTGCCTTCAGGCATTTTAATGCAAACAATGCCTTTTCAGAGAAAAGGCAGTGTTTACATTGCCCCTAGGGACACCTCCAAGTGGCCACTCCTCAGATGACCACTGGAGGTGCTTTCTGGGGCAGTGCTGCACAGTAGGCAGATCTGCCGTTCAGCGTCTCCACGCTCTGCATGGGGACGCTGAGTTTTCCCTCATAGAAATGCATTTATTCAATGCATCTCTATGAGGAGGTGCTGGTTGGCCAAAAGGGCGTTTGGCCCTGCCTCTTACCGATTTTTAGCCAATCCAATGCTTTCCCATTGACTAAAAATGGGAAATTCTGATTTCTGTTTAGGTGGCTTGCCCCTCTTAGTCCCCGTAAAAGGTAATAAAACTTACCTTATTTCCAGCGCAGCGCAGGTCCAATCTTCCTTTTGCTGACATCAGAATTTCATCTCAGCCTATCCAGTGCTTTCCCATAGGGAAATCATTGGATTGGCTGAAATCAGCACGATGGGGGTGGGGCCAAACTCTGGCTTGTCCACTCAGCATCTACTCTGAGATGCCATGCAGCTCTATGTAGAAAGTTCAGCATGGAGACACTGAACGGCAGTGCTGCACATTGTGCAGCACTGCCCCAGAAAGCACCTCCAGGGCAATGTGAATATTGCCTTTTTTTCTGAAAAGACAAGTGTTTACTGCAGGTAATGATTATGCTCACCAGAACTATATTAGGCTGTAGTTCTGGTGACTATAGTGTCCCTTTTAAAGGTGGGCTGCCACTGACCAAGTAACTGCACAGGGTGGTGACTAACCCTCATATATGACTTGCTCTCATTTTATTATTCCCCTATTCACTATACTTTAACTTTTTGTTATTGCTGGTAATAATTTACATATATTATGATTTCTAAGATTCCTGTAATGTAGTTGATAGGCTGTAGAGCCGTTACCAAAATGTTACTTAATGTTTGCTTTAAACTTCTGTTTTATTCTGATTCCCCAAGTCTGTTTTTTTTATTCTTCATTTATGATTATGCAAGATCAATGGCAGTGAGTTGCTATGGAAACAGATGTAGTGGCTGCTTATAATCTTGGTAATGCTTACTGTACACGTTAAGTGCCCCCCCCCTGCTCTTCCTTCTCCCCCACCCCCCACTACTTCACTCTTTTTTTTGTCTTCTAATCTAGAGAACCGTGTCAGTTATTTTAATATATTTTCATCAGATTCAGATTGGGGGTTGGTTGCAGTAGCACATATTGGTATGAGCAAGCCTGGTGTTTAGCTTTCTGTTTCGATTTGCATGTCATTTTAATTCATTTAATTTTTTTTTTTTTTTTTTTTTTTTTACTGAATCAACTGATAGTGTTATCACGGTTTATGGATGGGGGTGTCCACTCCCTCCATGTGGGCCACATTGTTTATTTAGAAGGTGTTTCCAAGTACTCACAACTTTGCATAGTTAAAAAGTCTTCGCTTTTAGAAAAAATTAATACAGAACTCTCGTTCCAGGCGGACTACATTTTACAACCAGTATCTGCATGCACAATGCAAACAAAGCTTTCTCCTCTCATTGGAGAGCTCTGCAGTGGACTAGAATGTATAGATAGGGGCTATGTTGACAGTTGCTCATAGCCAACTTGGCTATGGGCATACTGATGGCTTTCATGCTACAACTGTTATCAAGTTACAGAGTTGTTCCAAGCAGGTGTAGATCAATGCCTGCTAGAGTCTCTTCTTAATGGGGGAAGGACCCATTAAACAGTGCATCTGTGAATTTTATTTTATTTTTTTACAGTTTTTCTTAGCTTCTTTCCTATGTGTTCTAGTTTTTCCATTTGGGGTTTGGGAGGGAGGTCATTTTACTTAATTTTTCTTGTGAGTGGATTACTTTTTCTCTCCCTTCCTGTTAGCACAAAATCGGCACATGTACAACAGTTGCTGTAAATGGAGCTATCTGATGTACTGATTACCCGATCATATACTCCTCCGAGAAAAGCAGTAGAGTCTACTAATGATTACCTCTAGAAGCTCTCATTACCACTTGAACAATTGTTCATGTGGAGTGAATCAGGAAGCTCTCCTGGCTGTCAGTTTGTCCGTCTGGGGGCGTTCCTTAATTGACAAAAGTGCAGATTAATTTTGAAAAGGAAGGAATGGGAGGTCATGTATTTTACCCTTAAGAACTTTAGCAATCTAAATCTTTAGGAATGTGGAGTGTCCCTTTAAGTGTGCAGTTATTCAGCTTTTATAAATGTGCACTAATTTGTCATCTTTAGCCCAACACAATTAAATAAAAGTGTGAATATCCTTCTAGGCTGATGGAATATGTCCTCGACCTAGATGGACCTCTGTTGTCTTTACCAGCATGTGGATTAACAAAAACTGGTATGCTGATACCTAGTTACATCTCCTATGTTTTGTAATAAAATGAATACGCTTGTTTATTGTTGTGATTCAGTATCTTCCAGAAAACTTAAAGTTGAAAGGGTAATATGGAAGTTCACATTAGCCAAGCAATTATTGAAAGGACAGGCATGTAGCCCCTTACTTTGAAATTACTCAGACTCCTATCTCAATAACGCTGGCATGTAGAGATTATGGCGCCTTAAAGGACCATTATAGGCACCCAGACCACTTCATCTTAATGAAGTGGTATGGGTGCCAGGTCCATCTAGGATTAACCCTGCCTGCTGTAAACTGCTATGTTTACATTAGGGTTAATCCAGCCTCTAGCGGCTGTCTCATTGACAGCCGCTAGAGGCGCTTCTCACTGTGACTTTTCACAGTGAGAAGACGCCAGCGTCCATAGGAAAGCATTGAGAATGCTTTCCTATGGACTGGCTGAATGCGCACAAGGCTCTTGCCGCGCATTCAGCCGATGACGGCCAAAGGAGGAGGAGAGTCCTCAGCGTTTTTAACCCCCTTTAGCCCGGCGGGAGTGTTTTCCTGCCAATATAGTGGTCCTTTAACCTCTCTTTATTAGCTGAGGCTCTGAATCTGATGTAGAGCTTTGAAACCATTAAATCAACTGTGTAACCTGTAGACAATGGCATGTTTTTTTTGGTATCCATATTGCAGAAGAATTGGGATGTTTATTCCCAACTGTGTTTTTGGAGGAATAAACTAGAATTCATAGATACAGGGTGATTACATATAGTAGCTACTGAATACTTGCACATAACATCTGTACAACAAGGCAAAGTTTTAAAAAAAAAAGTCTTGCTCAGCTGTGTTTGACAATAGCATTCACTGTTAGAGGTACTCTGTAAGGGGAAGAGGGGTTCATGTTTTGGGTTTATTTATCTTTTTTCCTTTCTTCTCACCACAGATTGAAACAGGGCATATTTTCCTATTTTTTAGAAATACTCTGTATGGAATATAGATTTTAAAGGGACACTATAGTCACCAGAACAACTACAGCCTAAAGTATTTGTTATGTGGAGTATAATCATTATATGCACTTATGCAGGCATTTTCATGCAAACACTGCCTATCAGTGTTTACATTGCACCGAGGGACACCTCCAAGTGACCACTCCTCAGATGGCCACTGGAGGGGCTTCCTGGCTCAGTGCTGCACAGTAGGCAGCACTGCCATTCAGCATCTCCACGCTCTGAATGGGGACGCTGAATTTTCCTCAGAGATGCATTGATTCAATGCATCTCTATGAGGAGGTGCTGATTGGCCAAATTGTATTTGGCCCGACCTTTGCTGATTTTGTGCATTATCTTTAGTAGAACAACCTATGGCAAGATAATATGAATACATCCCTCCTGTCAGCATAGTTTTATTGAATATTTATTTGCTATCAACTTGGAAATATAATCTTGAAACTAAAACATGCAGACTGGTAAATAACAATGTGTGTGAGACGGATGGATGGATATATATATTTATGATAAATGCTAGTGGTTTCCTTTCAGTAAATGCAGTGATTTTTGTTAGATTTGGCAATCTGCAAAAATACATTTGGTGAGTAAGCTTTTCATTTCAGAACCGGTCAATTATCCTAAAGGCGGACAAACTAAATCAATAAGCTTTATTTCCTGAGCCATTTAATTAAAGCTTTATGCATGATGAATTTTACTATCCTTCATTGCATAATAGCAAAGTTAAATTACTGCAATCTAATTAGCTCTTCCAGCTATGTTGTAGTGACGAACTTGATTTAAAGTAGACTTGGCACTGTATTTTTATTTTTTTTATTTTTATAAAAGGTTCTGTATTAAAGTTTCTCATTACCAATGATGGTAATGGTATTTACGGTAAGTTTGAATTTAGCTACAATTGGTTGTTTTCCAAGAGTTGCAGCAGAAAACCAAATTATGAATGTTTGCAATAATATGGCACCAAATGTCTGTGAAATTCACATGGTAGTCTTTAGATGTATGTGAAAAACAACGTGCTAGATTTGGCAGAGATGTATGATGGAACAACCAAGGTCGATAGCCTATGTTGTCTCATTTTTGAAAATGGTCTGCTATGGTGGGAGCAAAGTGCAGATTAGGGACTTATATTTTGTTCCAAAAGTGACATTAGCCCAATAAATCGGTGTGAATTGCAAATCTAATTACTGAAATTGATGTGTCTTATTTGTGACGGCAAATAAGAACCGTTCAGTCCATCTAGTCTGCTCAATTTTTTAAATACTTTCATTAGTCCCTGGCCTTAACTTATAGCTAGGATGCCTACCCCACGCATGCCTTAACTCCTTTATTGTGTTAACCTCTACCACTTCAGCTGGAAGGCTTATTCCATGCATCCACTACCCTCTCAGTAAAGTAATACTTCCGGATATCATTTTTTAAACCTTTGCTCCTCTAATTTAAGACTGTCCTCTTGTTGTGTCTGTGTCCTCTGTAACTTGACTTCTCCAAAATCCAGCAAATGTCTACCCGAGTATGGGTAATCGCTGTAGAAAGGGTCCAATGTAAGTTGCCATAATTCAAATCCTGTGCTCTTTAAAGTGGCGCGCACACACACACAATCTGGCAGAGCTTTGTGATATAAACATTTCATAAAGTGTGAAAATGTGCTTGTTGAAATGAAATGTGGAGTCTGTCTATGAATATATACTTCTGGATTGGATGACTGCTATTAACATTATATTCCCCACATAAAAATTCTGTAAATGTTAAACTTTAAAACCGTAATTCATGGAGGCAATCTGAAAAAAATAAATCTATTTTGCTTTATTTGTCTTAAGCTGTACTAGTTGTCTAGAAATGCACAAAATTGCATATTTTGGAATCTTCCTTAGAATATATTCACTCTTAAAGGGAAACTCAAGTGGCAGGAAAACAATCTGTTTTCCTGGCACTGCAGGTTCCCTCTCCCTCCCACCCCCCAATCCCCGGTTGCTGAAGGGGTGAAAACCCCTTCAGTAACTTACCTGAGGCAGCGACTATGTCCCTCGTCGCTGCTTCTCGCGCCGCTCCTCCTTCTGACTGTGTCAGAGAACTAATGCGCATGCGCGGCAATGCCGCGCATTAGCGCTCCCCATAGGAAAGCATTGAAAATGCATTTCAGTGCTTTCCTATGGGGAAATGAGCGATGCTGGAGGTCCTCACACAGCGTGAGGACTTCCAGCGACGCTCTAGCACAGGTTTCCTCTAGTGCCCTCTAGTGGCTGTCTAGTAGACAGCCTCTAGAGGTGGAGTTAACCCTGCAAGGTAATTATTGCAGTTTATAAAAAAACTGCAATAAATTACACTTGCGGGGTTAAGAGTAGTGGGAGTTGGCACCGAGACCACTCCAATGGGGCAGAAGTGGTCTGGGTGCCTGGAGTGTCCCTTTAATATTAACTATTTCTTTAAATAGGCACCAGAAGGAAACCCTTTCAATCCTTTAGAAGAGGTTTATAATATTTACACGGGCACTTAATGAGAGCTGAAATAACAGTGGAACACACATGAGTTTAATTTTCAGTCAAATGTTAACTTACTTTAGAAGTTTTATCTCCTGATCTGAAAATTGCATATATTCACACAAAGGAGGCTCCTGCAGGGTCTGATAGGCTATTCACCAAGAAGACGTTCTAAATTAAACAGAATGGGCAATTAAGGAAATGTAAACATTAGATGTGGCTAGGAAAGTTATACACTTATACACATACAGGAACACATACGTGTGACTGTGACTAGGGCTGTATAAAAAAGGTGATATAACTCCTTACTTGATATCTTTTGGGCTCTGAAAGCATTATCCAGATTTCTCTATTGGCCACTGGCTGACCGTTTAAGGGTCAATTCTTTATGGGTTGACTATCCATAGAGAACATATTCAAAAATTACAGCACTACCTCATTTATATTGTATGCTCATTTGTGCCCACTTTGTGTTGGATGCACTACTTGTAAGGCTTGCTATCATTCTTGAAAGTTAAAGAAAAAAGTAAAATAAAGTCTACCTGCAATAAAATTAGACTAAAAATGAATTGGTCTTAATATTTTCAGAATAACTAGCTTAAAAATATATTTGTAATGATCAGGGTTTTCAAATGATATATCAATATTATAAAATCCTGCAATTTTATTTTTCATGGTTTCATTGGTTTAGCCTGTTTAACACAGATATATTAATAATATTTATTAATACTTTGTGGAACACACCTTGAACATTCTTGAACCTTTTTAGTTACAGCAATTTTATTTTCTTCCTGCCCTCATTTCAGACGTGTGTGTGTATATATATTATTTATTCACTTCCACTCCTGCCTTTCTTCCATTTTTGTTTTCTCCAGGCTTTTTCTTTGGAGTTGTGTAGCATCGCTTGATAGAAGTCCTTGATATATCTTTTTATATAAACAATGTATTTTTAATTTTGTTTATTTATTGTAAGGTGATGGCAGCCCCTGTAAAAATGGAGAACCCTGTGTTATCCTTTTTAAGTAATAAATTGCAGTCCGTGTTTTCTTATTTTTTTCTTTTGTTGTGTAATATGTTTTATATACATAATTTTTAAATACTGTCATTTCCGTTTTTCGATAATTAAACATTTTCTTAAAACTACCCAAGAGTTGTGATCATTGTCTTTCAAATTGTAGAAGTGTTCATTTGTTTAGGTTGCACGTTAGAGGGTCGATTAGATGTGCTATACTAGACTGAGTAATGGAAAAGAACGAAACTTCCAGTCCTGACTGTTCTTTAAAGTTGGCCTATATCTCCTAAATAAGAATTATTTTTATTTTTTTATTTTTTACATTTTAGTTCTTTTGCTGGGTAGTCTGACATTACTCCAACTACCATGCCATGACCACATCAATCCTTCCCCTCCCCCCTTTAATTTATTTTTTATTTATTTAGTTTTCATATTGGTAGCAGTTTGTATGTGAGTTTTCTGCTCATACAGAAATATTGTGGCTATATATTCATAAACAGAGCACACACGTGCTCTTAATTGGTGAGAATAGTCCAATCAAATGCTTCTTTATGGGAAGAATTTCCTTGGACCTTGAGAGGAAGACTGTGACATTAACTGGGGCATTGAAATCAGTGCGTGGAGCTGGTAAGTTTATAACTTATTTAATTATAAATAAAACTTTTAATATATATATATATATATATATATATATATATATATATATATATATATATATATATATATATATATATATAATGGGAGCTCCTGTTCATTTGACTGTTATCATTTAGCTCTTTGACTGCAGTAATTTGCACATTAACCCACTGCAACTAAAGTGCCAGAATACGGTTATAAAGAGCTTGCATGTTTGGTTTCGCCTTGGCAAAATTTCCTAGACTCTTTAACAGTCAATTTTTTTTCACATGCATGCACATAAACACTCGGACTGACTTGGCTATACTCCCACACACTGTTTATACCACTCTCCTAAATACCTAATGAACCACACTCACAATTATTCCTCGTCATTCACTCATGCATAAAACACAATTAGTAGCCAACCATGCCTACAGATGCACTCACATTTTTGTACGTAGACACACAGTCTCCTATATACATACAAGCATATACCAAATTCTCTGTCTGGGGAGTGGGCTTGCCGTGGCAGGTGCAGCTTCAGGGCTTCCCTTGTTTTGTGCTGTATACAGGTAGAGTAAAGGTGCTAGTAAGCAAAGTCCTATTCCTTTTTGGTCCTCCCTGTGAGTAAGAATGCAGCAAGTAGAAAGAGTCCATTTCCGAGCTGGTCAGATAAGATATTTTCACTGACCATGATTTAAAAACAAAAGTCTGGAAAAAAATCCAATTTCTATGGCACCATGACAACTTGAGCTCCAAGCTCAAGTAGATTTAAATCCATCTTTAGTTAGGGACTACAGTTATTTATTAATATGTGAAATTTGCATGAGGTTAAAAGCTGATAATTTTTATGTAAAATAATAGCAAGTGGACAAAACAAAATGCACACGTTTTGCCTGGCTCTGTGAATAGACTAAGAAGAACAAATAAAGTCCATAACAAATTTCCTGAAGTCAGGTTAGCCTGCTGTAGTTTTTTTTTTTTTTTTTTGGGTGCCATCATGGCCACGCTCTATACCCAAGTTTTTTGGATCAATCTTTATTTATTGGGCACAAACATAAGTTCTCTGGGTGCCCACGGCGTAGCACCATTTGTCATGCTGCTTTCACGCACATTAGATTTACTCCAAGCATAATAACAGTACACTGGCCTGGTTCCCTGATAATAGAGAGAACTGTTTATCAACAGCTTGCCCCCTTACCTGGATCCTATGCTTATTGGTGGTCCAGTAGTGCGCTTCTGCGTAAGCCACTGTAATCAACTGATCACTTAGCCAATGACTGACATTCTGTGCAATAAAAGTTGGACAAAATTGTCATTAGCCGGCCAGGAACTCTGATCCCTGTTGGCTGATGACACCCCTATGACAGAGGTCTGTCAGCTAAGCTGTTAATCTGTGTGCGCAGGTTTTTGCTTTGTAAATACAGTGACTCCAGGCGTTCTGACCACTTCAAATCATTGAAGTGTTCATACAGTTTGGAGTAACACTGAGCACAAACCTATATATAGAATACATATTGTTAATGCTGGAAATTTAATCTCTGCATTAAAGATTGACAAAATATTGGGGGAGGGAGATGTGTTGAACTGCAAAAACAGTTTTTGAACATAACCTGGTGCATGCTGGGCTACAGAGATTAGAATACCTCCTGAATAACTGACTCGATAAGCCTTAGTGTATACATTAAAGGGTTACTATGAGCACCATGACCACTCTTTTTTTTTTTAAAATCAGGTCTTGGAGTCCGTATGTACAGCATTTTAGTAAGAAACTTTGAACATGCAAAGGTATTTTATTTTACTAAGTTTAAAACAGTGGAGCGCTTATGTGATAACCCAGTGTTATATTGTGCACACAAAAAAGTAGTATTCTAGCACTTAACTGGGATTTTTTCTAGTTTTATATTGGTGTCTTCTGTGCCTTTAAAACATAAAATTGCATATAGTGTAATAGTGTTATTTTTATGAGCACAGGAAAAAGGAAAAAAAATGGAAAAACTCACATATTCCAGAGCTAATGTTACCTAGCTCTGGTGTGGATTGCTTTTAGGTCCGTTCCTGGGCGACCTCCCCCTCTTTTTATTTCAGTGCTGGCGTAGATCCAATGTTACCTCTCAATAGAAACAGTATATAGTGAAGGTCCACCAGACCTGGATTACAATTCTATTATAAGTGGAGATATACTCACAAATGTAGAGCCTGTATCCTGGCTCAGTAAATCAGCTTAGTGTAGTTTGGGACTACACACCCATCTGTATAGATGCCGGAGACTCAAATTCGGTAAAAAAGTTTTATTTTATTTTCCAAGATAAAGATAAAACTAAATATAAAAATATAGATACCAAATCTATTAAAAAGTCTATTCAAATAAAGAAACGCGTTTCACCGTTCAGTTCGGCTTCCTCAGTCTTCTAATTCTGACTTCCTGGGTCTCCGTTTTTAAATGCTTCCTCCTCTTGTTCTCCATCAGCTGTTTCTCGTTCAATCTTCTTTTCGCGCTGTATTTGCGGTCCACGGAACGAGAAACAGCTGATGGAGAACAAGAGGAGGAAGCATTTCAAAACGGAGACCCAGGAAGTCAGAATTAGAAGACTGAGGAAGCCGAACTGAACGGCGAAACGCGTTTCTTTATTTGAATAGACTTTTTAATAGATTTGGTATCTATATTTTTATATTTAGTTTTATCTTTATCTTGGAAAATAAAATAATACTTTTTTACCGAATTTTAGTCTCCGGCATCTATACAGATGGGTGTGTAGTCCCAAACTACACTAAGCTGATTTACTGAGCCAGGATACAGGCTCTACATTTGTGAGTATATCTCCACTTATAATAGAATTGTAATCCAGGTCTGGTGGACGTTCACTATATACTGTTTCTATTGAGAGGTAACATTGGATCTACGCCAGCACTGAAATAAAGAGGGGGAGGTCGCCCAGGAACGGACCTAAAAGCAATCCACACCAGAGCTAGGTTACATTAGCTCTGGAATATGTGAGTTTTTCCATTTTTTCCTTTTTCCTGTGCTCATAAAAATAACACTATTACACTATATGCAATTTTATGTTTTAAAGGCACAGAAGACACCAATATAAAACTAGAAAAAATCCCAGTTAAGTGCTAGAATACTACTTTTTTGTGTGCACAATATAACACTGGGTTATCACATAAGCGCTCCACTGTTTTAAACTTTGTATTTCACGGATTTGTGTGTTTGGGGAGAATTACACATTCAGTGTGATAGCAGCTCGATTTATAATAACGATTTGATACATTGTATCCACACAAAACGTTTTCACTGCACAGACTTGTGTTCACGCTATATTTTATTTTACTGCCTGAAATGTAAATCCACCTACAGCAGTGTCTTTAAAGCGGCACTGTCATGCCGAATTCCGTTTTTTTTTTAACCCCCCTCCCGCCTCCACTACATCCAATCGACCCCCTAGTCACCCCCAAATGCCCCTAAGCCCCCCACATTACCTCTTTTTTTAATTATTTATCTTCTGCCCCGATCTATATTCAGGGCGCCGCCATCTTTGTGTGGGTAGGTGAAGTCCCTGTGGGACACGTCATCTGCCCACACTACACAGACTGTGAGATTCCCGCACATGCCCAGTGAAACACCTGGACATGCGAACGGGAATTTCATCTATTCATTCATTCATCAGACAGACGAATGAATGAATAGAAACATCAGACAAACAAACTAACACTGAGTATCAGTGTTAGTTTGTTCGTTCAGTTTATTACAAGGAGGGAGCTACCGGCGTGCAGCTCCCTCCTTGTAATATGTAACTATAGAAGCGGCAGAGAGCAGAGCTCCCCACCACTTCATAAGCCCCCCCATGTCCCCCCCTCACTCTAATAGCACAAGGGAGATTAAAATCTCCCCAATACCCCTACTCGCTATACCGCGAGTAGGGGCATGTCCACTAAACAGTGAGCAGCCTGTGGCTGCTCACTGTAAAAAAAAAAAAAAAAATGGTAATAAGGGGGGGACCTACTGTCCCCCCCCCGGCCCCCACCCCTGCGCGGTGGGTGGGGGCCCTAATAAAACAATAAGGGGGGGGGGACCTTCTGTCCTCCCCCCCGGTCCCCACCCCTGAGCGGTGGGTGGGGGCCCTAATAAAACAATAAGGGGGGGGGACCTATTGTCCTCCCCCCTGGCCCCCACCCCTGCGCGGTGGGTGGGGGCCCTAATAAAACAATAAGGGGGGGACCTTCTTTCCTCCCCCCCCCCCGGCCCCCACCCCTGAGCGGTGGGTGGGGGCCCTAATAAAACAAAAAGGGGGGGGGGACCTATTGTCCTGGCCCCCACCCCTGCGCGGTGGGTGGGGGCCCTAATAAAACAATAAGGGGGGGGACCTATTGTCCTCCCCCCCCGGCCCCCACCCCTGCGCGGTGGGTGGGGGCCCTAATAAAACAATAAGGGGGGGGGGGACCTACTGTCCTCCCCCCCTGGCCCCCACCCCTGCGTGGTGGGTGGGGGCCCTAATAAAACAATAAGGGGGGGACCTACTGTCCTCCCCCCCTGGCCCCCACCCCTGCGCGGTGGGTGGGGGCCCTAATAAAACAATAAGGGGGGGGACCTACTGTCCTCCCCCCCTGGCCCCCACCCTTGCGCGGTGGGTGGGGGCCCTAAATGACCCCCCCCCATCAAGGTGACTAGGGGTCCCAAGCCCCTAGTCACCCCCCACCCAAAACATTCTATCCCCTACCTACCCCCCTCACCCTAAAAATAGTGAGGGGGGAATAAAATAACTAACCTGTAAAAAAAAAAAAAAAATAAACTTACCATTTGACGTCTTCTTTTTTCTAAATTCTTCTTACTTCAGCCCCCCAAAAGGCCAAATAAAAATCCATAAACCCGTCGCACTTTAAAAAAAAAAAAAAAAAAAACGAGCGCAAACAAAAATTAATCCATCTTCACCCATGGAGGGCACGCCGCGTACTGAGCTCCGCAGGGCGGGTCAAGGCTTATAAAGCCTTGCCCCGCCCTGCAATTAGGCTTAGAACACAATGATTGGTTGGTTTAAGCCAATCAGAGTGCTCTGTGTCATTTTACACAGCGTGGGAAAATTCAAAAGAACTTTCCCACGCTGTGTAAAATGACAGATCACTGTGATTGGATGGTTTTCAATCCATCCAATCACAGTGCTCTGTGTCATTTTACAAGCGTGGGAAAGTTCTTTGGAATTTTCCCACGCTGTGTAAAATGACACAGAGCACTCTGATTGGCTTAAACCAACCAATCATTGTGTTCTAAGCCTAATTGCAGGGCGGGGCAAGGCTTTATAAGCCTTGACCCGCCCTGCGGAGCTCAGTACGCGGCGTGCCCTCCATGGGTGAAGATGGATTAATTTTTGTTTGCGCTCGTTTTTTTTTTTTTTTTTTAAAGTGCGACGGGTTTATGGATTTTTATTTGGCCTTTTGGGGGGCTGAAGTAAGAAGAATTTAGAAAAAAGAAGACGTCAAATGGTAAGTTTATTTTTTTATTTTTTTTACAGGTTAGTTATTTTATTCCCCCCTCACTATTTTTAGGGTGAGGGGGGTAGGTAGGGGATAGAATGTTTTGGGTGGGGGGGTGACTAGGGGCTTGGGACCCCTAGTCACCTTGATGGGGGGGGGGGGGTTCATTTAGGGCCCCCACCCACCGCGCAGGGGTGGGGGCCGGGGGGGAGGACAGTAGGTCCCCCCCCTTATTGTTTTTATTAGGGCCCCCACCCACCGCGCAGGGGTGGGGGCCAGGGGGGGAGGACAATAGGTCCCCCCCCTTATTGTTTTATTAGGGCCCCCACCCACCGCTCAGGGGTGGGGGCCGGGGGGGAGAACAGTAGGTCCCCCCCCCCCTTATTGTTTTTATTAGGGCCCCCACCCACCGCGCAGGGGTGGGGGCCAGGGGGGGAAGGACAATAGGTCCCCCCCTTATTGTTTTATTAGGGCCCCCACCCACCGCTCAGGGGTGGGGGCCGGGGGGAGGACAGTAGGTCCCCCCCCCTTATTGTTTTATTAGGGCCCCCACCCACCGCGCATGGGTGGGGGCCAGGGGGAGGACAGTAGGTCCCCCCCCTTATTGTTTTATTAGGGCCCCCACCCACCGCTCAGGGGTGGGGGCCGGGGGGGAGGACAGTAGGTCCCCCCCTTATTGTTTTATTAGGGCCCCCACCCACCGCGCAGGGGTGGGGGCCAGGGGGGGAAGGACAATAGGTCCCCCCCTTATTGTTTTATTAGGGCCCCCACCCACCGCTCAGGGGTGGGGGCCGGGGGGGAGGACAGTAGGTCCCCCCCCCTTATTGTTTTATTAGGGCCCCCACCCACCGCGCATGGGTGGGGGCCAGGGGGGAGGACAGTAGGTCCCCCCCCTTATTGTTTTATTAGGGCCCCCACCCACCGCTCAGGGGTGGGGGCCGGGGGGGAGGACAGTAGGTCCCCCCCTTATTGTTTTATTAGGGCCCCCACCCACCGCGCAGGGGTGGGGGCCGGGGGGGAGGACAGTAGGTCCCCCCCCTTATTGTTTTATTAGGGCCCCCACCCACCGCGCAGGGGTGGGGGCCAGGAGGGAAGACAGTAGGTCCCCCCCCCCCAATCTTTAACCCCCGCGCAGGGGAGGGGGGGTGTTTATTAGTTTTTTTTTTGTTTTTTACAGTGAGCAGCCACAGGCTGCTCACTGCTTGCTAGACATGCCCCTACTCGCGGTATAGCGAGTAGGGGCATATAATTTACTAATACTAAGTAATCTTTACTTAGTATTAGTACATTTGGCTGAAAGACCAATTCAGGTCTTTCAGCCTTTTAGTAGATAGCTCCCTGATACCGTGGGAATTAGGGAGTTATCTACTAAGCGGCTGCAAGATGCAGCCACAGCAATGAATAGGATCGGAGTTTCATTCATTAGAATGAAATTCCGATACGAACAAAGTACCGAATTGCATCCTAACACCAATGGAGAAACTCTTCTCATTCTGTTAGGATGCAATTCGGCAGTTTTGCCGGCGTTCTGTCTAAGTGACAGGACGTTCGGCAATACTGACAGGAAGCATTGTGGGAACAGGGAGGAAAGCTAGGGATCATGGGAAAATTGCTCTGACCAGCGGAAATGAAGCACACTTTGCTCCTCCGCTGGTCAGAGCTGGTCAAGCGGAGGAATCCCATAAGACAAAGAGTCCCTACTTTGTCTTATGGTTTTAAAGAAAACTAAAGAAGACAGGAAGAAAAGAAGAACAGATCCTGAGAGAGGGGGAGAAGAGGAAGAGATTGAGGAAAGGTAAGTTCGGCATGACAGTGCCGCTTTAACTAGCCAAGAACCAGGCTGGCTTAGGTCAACAAGCACACAGGGTTATTCGTGGGCTGAGAGCAATCGGTGCAGACTAGATCTTTTGATAAGCAGTAGTTGACTTGTCAATACACTGAAACATACGACTATTATTCGGCATTGAAATTCATGGATTCAGACTGACCTAATATAGACCGACTTAAAAATAACAATAAACTATATACATACACATTCACAAACACTCAGTTGTAAGGAAATGTTTACTCTGTGCATGGTAGCTCAGTCAGACAAATGCTTGTGGGTGAATTATACTTTCAGTGCATGGCGATGGAGTGTGGATCACAGGTAGAGAAATGTTCTCTACTTGAAAAGGCCTGTGCTACAACATGATACACTGGAGCCTTTATATGTTTAATCCTTGTTAATTTAATAGAAGCCAAGGTAAAGAAAATGCTTATAGTACAAGGATAAAATGGCATTTACCGTACTTACATGTGCCATTATTTACGCCATTATTTACAGTAAGTGCGACATTGTCACTCGTAATATGAGTGGACCCTAAGAAGATTTCATATACCTTGAAGCTGTGTTAATCATGGGGCTCCACTGTGAAGTCTGAGAATATAGAAGTAAAAATTGTATTTTTATAATTCTTACTTTTTTCGTTACATCCCATTTGGAGTATACAAGGTGACTCAGGGTCTCTAATACGTACAGTATACATATCAAATCATGATAATCATACATACAGTTGATGTTACCAATACACTGAACTTGAGGACTCCTAAAACCGAACTGTGCCACACTTTTTTTTTATAACTTTTCAATAAAAAATTAGAAGACATTTAATGTCTCTTATCCGTTGGTCAGTGTCTTAAGATGCCACGTTATTTTAACTCTCCTCAAAGAAGCACCTTTTGTAAATAGGCTGCTCGGTGGTAACAAACTATCCAGCCATTTAATATTTACTTCATTGATGTTTATCCTATGAACTACTACCACTTTATTTTTATTTTAACCATACCTTTAACCTAGTACTGAAATTAAGGGCATTTAGGGCTGCTGCAATCTAAATAGACAACTTTTGGAAACATTTTAAATGTAAACAATTTTAAAGGGACACTACAGTCACCAAACTGCAGCTTAATGTAGTTTTGGTGAGTCCCTGCACCTCCAGATGGCTACTATAGGTGCTTCCTGTGGCAGTGCTACACAGTGTGATTGACATTCAGTGTCTCCACCCTCTGCATGCAGACACTGAACTTTCCTCATAGAGATGCACTGATCCAATGCACCTCTATGAGGAGATAATGATTGCCCAGGGCATTAGATTACTTGAGAACATCTAAGTATGGTAAAAAATGGGGTTGATTTGAGCAGGTTTTGCACATGCCTAGTGTCCTTTAAAGGGACACTATAGTCACCAGAACAACTACAGCTTATTGAATTTGTTCTGGTGAGTAGAATCATTACCATTCAGGCTTTTTGCTGTAAACTGTCTTTTCAGAGAAAATGCAGTGTTTACATTACATCCTAGGGATAACTTTACTGGCCACTCCTTAGATGGCTGTTAGAGATCCTTCCTGGGTCATGGTTGCCTTAAAATGCATCCAAACATTCAGTGTCTCCTCCCTCTGCGTGCAGACACTGAACTTTCCTCATAGAGCTTCATTGATGCAATCCATTTCTATGATGAGATGCTGATTCGCCAGAGCTGTGTTTGGCTTGTGCTGGCTTTGCCTCCTTGACAATCTCAGCCAGTCATTCAGTGGTGTTTTAATTACTTCCCCCTCATTAATTAGATATCTTTAGTTTTATTAAAAACACATTTTGAAGCTTTCTTGCAGCATAACTCTGCTCCTTAGACACATCATCTTATCACAAACTTTCTCAGTGATTGGCTGTGAGATTGAATCTTATGAGCAGCTCACGCAGAGTTGTCATTGACAAGTCTGTGTACGATCATAGGGCAATTCCATTCATAGAATGTGACGGCAGATAAGAACCATTCGGCCCATCTAGTCTGCCCAATTTTCTAAATACTTTCATTAGTCCCTGGCCTTATCTTATAGTTAGGATAGCCTTATGCCTATCCCACGCATGCTTAAACTCCTTTACTGTGTTAAGGAGTTATTGTGTCAGGAGCATGTTTTGGAACACCCAGCTAACGGACTGTTTTATATTGCAGAAACTTAAAGGACCACTCTAGTGCCAGGAAAACATACTCGTTTTCCTGGCACTAGAGTGCCCTGAGGGTGCCCCCACCCTCAGGGTCCCCCTCCCGTCCGGCTCTGGAAAGGGGAAAAGGGGTAAAACTTACCTTTTTCCAGCGCTGGGCGGGGAGCTCTCCTCCTCCTCTCCGCCCCGTCGGCTGAATGCGCACAATGCTTTCCTATGGACGCTTGCATGCTCTCACTGTGATTTTCACAGTGAGAATCACGCAAGCGCCTCTAGCGGCTGTCAATGAGACAGCCACTAGAGGATTTGGGGGGAGGCTTAACCAATTCATAAACATAGCAGTTTCTCTGAAACTGCTATGTTTATAAAAAAAAAAATGGGTTAACCCTAGCTGGACCTGGCACCCAGACCACTTCATTAAGCTGAAGTGGTCTGGGTGCCTAGAGTGGTCCTTTAAAAATGTATTTTTACAAAACCGTATACATTAAAAACTTGCTTTTCTCCTATTGTTTCAGCTTTCAGAATCTGTTCTTTTTAAAAAAAAAAAAAAAAAAAAATCTACTTCTCTTTGAAGCATAAGATAAAGTAGGGACTATTTTTCGCTCATGTAGATTTCCCACTATTGACAAAGGATGGAGCTTAAGGCTATCTTGACAAAGCTAATGTTTTTACATTATCACTACTACTCTTGACAGGATGGAGCTTAAGGCTTTTTTTTCTCTGATATTTAGGAGTTAAATAACTTTATTTGGCCCTAGCGCCACCGTCCCAGGTTGTGACTCACCGCCTCCTTATACACCTTTAGCCTGTAGTTTTAACACATCAATGCAAAATTATTACATTGCAAGGTTAAAGTGAACGTGAAATGAAAATTAAAGCAGCACTGTCAACATCCCTCCACCTTATAGAATCTTTATAAAATACTTATTTAGATTGTTTGAATTTCACTGAAATTCCAACCCAGTCAAGAGAGATACTGAGACAAAGACTACTTTGGCTCTGTATCCTTCTGCCTGACTTTCTTAGACTCTTAGTGGAGCTACAGTGTAAGTCCCGAGTGCTGCAGAGAATTGAAGAGGGCACGCTGGAGGACGATGGTTGGGCCCTCGAGGGACCGATTCGGGTAAGTAGAACTCTACCTGACTCTTATGTCTTCCAGACAGACGCTAGAGGCACTTTCACTCCGACAGTGAAACTCTGTCCTGTGATTAATTGACTCTCCTAGAGACCAACTGATTGGAGCAGCATTTTGCCGCCCATGCACACTAGCTTCCCAATGTTTTCCTATGGATTGGCTACAATCATACATTTTAAAGATCTCCACCAAGGTTGCTGTGCAGCAGGATGGAGACTGGCATGACAAGGGCTAAAATGTAAGTTAATAGCTTGTCTTTTAAACCCTCAAAGGCGTGTTCCTTTAAACTTCCCTAATTTCACAGTGTGTGTTTTTGTTTTTTAATTTAGAATCTTGTATCTCCTGCTCTAGTTAGTAGTCTGCATTAGCCTCATGTGTGTGATTAAACTTCAATTAACCGAGCAGGAGGTAAGAACTTCTGAAATAAACACACTATGCTTTGAAAATTAACCCCCACACCCTCCCTCCTTCATGAGAGCGGTGTGAGTCACAGCCACGGGTGGTATGCTAGGACTGTATAAACTGCTTTCTCCTAAATTGCAGAAAATTGAGTAGTGAGACTGCACGGGCATGATCTATACATCAAAACTGCTTCATTAACCTAAAGTTGTTATTGTTTGTTTGAAGTATCCCTGTCAGCAATCATACACTGTTTGGAGGGTGAATAATTAATTTTAACAGCATCGTAGTAGTAATCTATTTTCTATCCATTTACCGCGGCATTCAGTGGTGAAAAAAGTATTCTACTTGTATCCTGCAGATGATTCTCAGGTCAATGGTATCTGTAAAGCAATTGCAAGGGTAAATTCAAGATGTGATTAGTGTAACTTTTTAAATTGCCATATTGTTGGTGCCTTCTCAATGCCAGTAACATTATCACGAGGTTCCTACATGTTGTTTTTTTTTTTTGCAACCCTACGTTTTGAGGTCTTTTACAAAACATTTCAACCAGTATTTATTTATTTATTTTATTTTTTTTATTTCTAGGAACATCATCTGCAACGAGCAATTTCAGCACTGCAGGTCTATGGAGAGAAGCGGGATAATATGGTTATTCCAGTCCCAGAGGCAGAGAGTAACATTGCCTATTATGAATCTGTGTACCCAGGGGAATTTAAGATGCCAAAGCAGCTCATTCACATACAGCGTGAGTAGCATTAACTCCCTTTTTGTGGTGCTAGTGAGGGATCCTTTTTGAGATCTTGTGATACTATCGCCCATTGTGTGATAACCTGCTGGTAACACTAGTCTTAAACGTTGTCAATGATACATTATTAAAAAATATGCGGGAGAAAATGCAATTTGGCATTACACTTTGATACATGTGATACATTATTTTATATTATATTATAATTGATAGAAAAGCATGACCATATTGTTTACCTGGGGACCCATAGGTATACCTATCTTGACTATCCCTATGTGTATTTCGTATCATGTTTATTTCAAATTTTGTTTTATATCGTAACCTTATGTACCTGAAGATCGCTTGGCATCCACAAAAATGCGCTCACATAGGTGTTAATACCCTACCAGCAATGCACAAACAAGCGCAACACAACCACATTGCAACACGACATACCAAGTCAAATAAAACGCCTTCCCTCTCACAAATTGCAGGGCCACATACCTTAATAAGAATAGATAACGGTGTCATCCTGAGTACCTTGGGGGCATATACTGCTTCACTCTGCTGAGTGAAACTAGCCAACCACCCACACGCTCAAGCTTGCAGTTATTTAATTATTTTGTTGTGTTCTCTCTATGTAATACATCTAAGATATTCACGATATTAATCTACATATGTTTAAAAATGTGCAGTTCTTTAGTGCCAACTTGTAAAACTTGATGGATACAATATGCGTGCTGTTGTGGCACATTACAAATGCTTGTTAATTTCATGCACAGAAAAAATAAAGAATTTATAAAAAAAAAAAAGATTATTAGTACACTAAAGCTAGCATAATCTTTAATTTTACCACATTACAGGAGGCTTCGTATTTTGCATTTTTAACGCTGAGAAAAAAGGTATAGAATTAAATAAGAGTCCTACGGTGTGCCGAGAGACCCAGTATTCGGCGTTGTGGGGAGGTCTTTCCCGTTGAGCGCCCAAGTATACACCATCTAACGGGAAATTATATAAGACCAAGTCTGACTGTTTAGTCCCATAGAGTGAAAGGAGAACGACCTCAACAACTCATAAGCTGGAGATGTATGATATTGGGTAGTTGGTATCCTAGAGGATCCTAGTCCCTTGGGCATCCTCAGGTAGTGATACGGGCTGCAGTTCCGTCTCCATCCTCACATAAGGGATCAAGGTGCAGGACCGAACCAGACAGGCTGGGAATGTCCAGATGTAGGGGTAGGGTCTTCGCATCCCTGGGTTCCCAGATTCCCAAGAGGTCCCCGGCAGCCTGCGATCGTCCGCTGACCTGCCAAGAAACCCCCAAAGCGGGTCCAGGTCCCCAGGTAGCCGACCCTCCTGGGATAGAAGATGTGAGTACCCTACGGCTCCGTGAGGAATTGTTTGCCATGAATGTAGCAGGAGAACCGCACGCCTCTGTTCGGCATTTTAGTGCAGCGCACGCATAGCCGGGCCCGTGGGCCTTTAACTGCAGGCCGCAGAATAGGTACAGGGCATAACGTACCGTATCATGATTCATTATCAATGGAGGTATTCCTTCAGCTGTAGGTAGAGGCTGTTGCCGTAAGACTTCCTTCGGTTGAGTAGTGTGACTCTCCTATCGTAGGGGTCTCATCCCAAGGGCACCGGGTTTGAACCTGTAAGTGCTGGTCCCAGATCCGAAGTTCGGATATTCAATCCTCGAGCTCGCTCTTGAGAGGGGTAGGAGTAGAAGCAGCAGTGCTGTAGGGGGCTCACCCTGGTTGCACAGGGTATGAACCCATCAGTGCTGGCCATCAGCCTGATAGTGTCCTACGGCTCTATCAATAATGAATGCACCGCCATGGGGGATATTCTGCGCTGAAGCTTGCGACTCTGTCCCCTTTTTTTGCAGAATAGATTGGCTTATACCTAGTCAGAGATCACCTCAGGTGCGCGGGGTATGTACCCGTCCAGCGTGGGTCGCGGCCACATAAAACAGACTGGATGAGAGCACAATCCGTTTCATTATGTGCAATGCACCATGCAGACCCCAGCAGGGTGTAGTAGTGTGCAATTTATTGTGTGCAATTTATTGTCTCAAAGTATCAAAACAACCCCAGCAGGGTGTGTGATATGGGCTACCCCAGCAGGGTATCTGTTGTAGTGTAAATAATGCCAGGGTCTGTATAAATGACAGTAAGGTGTAATAACCCCGGCAGGGTATTCTGTATCTGTCACTTAGAGTTGTCAAATTGTCCCAGCAGAGCAAACTACAATATTGGGATTTGTATAACTGGGCCTTACCCAGGATCACAGAGGGCGACCTCCAAATAGCAGCACGGTAATAGGGGCAGCACCCCAGGCAGGCACAGGGTAAATAAGCCCTCTAGTGCCTAATATGGCAGTAATGAGACAAAAGTGACTGACCTCTGAGGGATAATAGGATATAGCACTAGCTCTAAGTTCCGTCGTGTTCTGACAGGTAGTCTTAAGTGATAGGGGTCATCCCTTTGAGCATCCATTACCAGACAGTCTTGCTGTAGATTCCTGAACCCTGATCCAGGTGATATCCCTTCAAATCTCCCATCACTGATCTGTATTTATACAGTACCATCTTGATACTCCGTGTCCAAGGGTGCTATCCCTTTTAAGGTATTCAAGGGTGATATCCCTTTAAGGATTTCCAGAGTGGTATCCTTTTAAGGAGTTCCCTCTAAGGGTCCAAGAATGGTATCTTTAAGGAATTTGAGGGTGCTATCCCTTTAACCCCTTAAGGACACATGACATGTCTGACACGTCACAATTCCCTTTTATTCCAGAAGTTTGGTCCTTAAGGGGTTAAGGTATTTTTTGGGGGGTGATATCCCTTAAAGGTTCCAGTACCTCGAACCACTATACATGAGTACGACTCAAATCTGTAAATAATAGTCCAGTTAGAATACTTACCTTTGCCTGGATTCGAACTTGGGACCCTGGGGTCCAACGTCTGTGTTAGAGAATCGTGAGCCACGAGAGCAGCAAGGCCAACTCACAGCCCAGGTATATGTTACTTTAGAGCGCCAAAATCGTGGTGGGTGAGAGTAGCAAAACGGCCGCCCATAATCTCGCGAGACGCAAGATTAAAGATGGCCGCCAAGGGTAAAGGAGGGGGAACATGGTCCCTGGAGTCTCGGTAGACGCGGGATCAAAGATGGCCGCCGCGTCATGCTCTGTCGCCCCACAGACTGCCCTGCACCAAGGTAGTGGATGTTGGAAAGTATCCAGCACATTACCGGGTGCACTGTATGGGGCAGCCTGAGAGAGCGAGGGCAGTGAGTCCGGCCGTCCCCCTGTGGGTTGTAGGAGGAAGGGGTTGAACGGATATGCCGGAAGAAGGGGTTAATGCCTGGGAGCCGACGGGAACCGCGGGAGGGAAGGGGGTTAAGCCCCAGCCAGACCCAGAATCCCCATGAGACCCTGAGGGGAAGGAGGAAAGTGGGAAAAGAGGGTCCCCAGATGCTCCAGGTATAGAAGGCCAGGAAAATCGCCAGAAAAGTCATGATACATATGGTATAAAGTACATCTACCATAACTACACATAAAACCTATCAAGTCAATAATAAAATTTACAACTAACACCTGTTAATTCCATGTTATAAAATACATATGACATCTATTAAATACATATAAAGTACATATAATACTTATCAAAACAAAGGATGAAATGCCTATAAAACTGATCAATTACAAGTGATATTAATCACAACTAAAGGTTATGAAATAAGGATAACGTTAAATCTACTTAATATCTATGAAATAACATAGAAAAAACACAGCTGCACATAGTACAGAAGCACAGCAAGAACATACAGAAAAGTATATAAAAATATATAATACAGAAACAACCTCAAAGAGGCACTGTAAACACAAAGTAATGTAATACTCTGACCTGTCTGCTTGATGGAGCAGTAAAGAAAGAGGAAATGATAAGGTCACATTGCCTTGTGTACATCCTGCTCTCCTGTGATTGGTTATTTTTTCTATGTGTTTCTTTACTGCTGTATGGAGTTAGTAAAGAGAGATGCAAAATACAAAGCCTCCTGTCATGTGGTAAAATTTAAACTGTATTTCAAATTTAGGTCAGAGTTGCTGACCTGAAAGCATAGCTGACTTAGAGATCTTTTCCAGGTCCGATATTTTATCCATAAATTAGAATTTCACTGTGTATTTTAATGTTGGTGAAAAATCCTGCAAAGTATATAAAAAAAAGTTTTTCTTTCAATGCAACGTGTTAATATGTGGTTATAGAATTTGTATTTTCCTTTCTTTAGATTTGTATTCTTTTAATGTAAACTGCTGCAAACCCTGTTAGAGCACTTTGTCAGGATCCCTTTGCTCTGTTTTTTGAGACACAGAAGTTGTAACTAATCTTTTTTTACTTAGTAACCCCCTTTAAATATGTGTATTTTTCTGTCATATGGTGGCAGTACCTGTGGGTTTTGCTCCTTCCTGTGGACAAGCATCTAACAAGCTTAATTAAATCAACAAAACCCCTCCCCCTTGCCTTATAAAAAGGGCTATCCGGCAAAACCAACCTCAGTTTCCTTTCTTGTCCCGAGAGGGAAGGACACAGCATCTGGAGGGTGAGACACACAGGCTGCTGGTCTGGGGGATTCCGGTCCGAGAGCTGCCCGGGCGGTTAGCTGAGAGACCATGCTACTTCCGTTATGGTTACGGAGCAAATGGATACATTGCCTTTTATGCCGAGAAGGTTCCGGCGAATACTTTCTGGAGGCGGTCTTGATGACCTGCGCACAGCGGTGGAACGCACGCCCGGGAGGTGATGCGTTCCACCAAAAGTTTCCGGTGGTGCGCATGCCGAAACTTTATTTAAAAAATAAATAAATAAATAAATAAAAGCCAAGTTTGATGCTCGGCTTAGACGAAGCTGTGCAGTACCCACTGACAGCATGGATGCTTGCCAGAAGTGGTACGCCGTGTCACCAACTCCCCCACACGGTTCAGAGGCATTTTGAGGTAAGGTAAATTAATCTTTCCTTCAAAATGATCTCTGTAAAAGTTTAGACACTTCATTTGCAAAGTGTGAAGCCACGAGGTAAGAAGAGGACGAAGATGACGATTTGCTGTGAACAGTATATGTTCCCACGATATGCTCTAGGAGGAGTTACTGTGAGCAGTATATGTACCCACTTTATGCACCCACTTTATGCACTATGACGAATTGCTGTGAGCAGTATAGGTACTCTCTATATGCTCTATGACGAATTGCTGTGAGCAGTATATGTACTCACCATATGCACTATGACGAATTGCTGTGTGCAGAAGATGTATGCAGTATATGCACTATGACGAGTTGCTGTGAACAGTATTTGTAACCACTATCTGTTCTAGGATGAGTTACTATGAGCAGTATATGTACTCGCTATATGCACTATGACGAATTGCTGTGAGCAGTATATGTACTCACTATATGCACTATGACGAATTGCTGTGTGCAGAAGATGTATGCAATATATGCACTACGACGTGTTGCTGTGAACAGTATATGTAATCACTATATGTTCAAGACGAGTTACTATGAGCAGTATATATACTCACTATATGCACTGACGAGTTGCTGTGAACAGTATATGTAACCACTATATGTTCTATGACAAGTTACTATGAGCAATTTATGTACTCACTATATGCTATGTGACGTGTTGCTGTGAGAGTAATTGTACTCACGATATGCTCGGACGAGTTCTGTGAGCAGTGTATGCACTCACTATAGGCACTATGACGAGTTGCTGTGCACAGTATATGTACCACTATATGCTCTGTGTGTGAGTGTCTAAGATGACTCAGCCTCAGTAGGGGTACACACTATAAAGTCCTTGTATAGGGACAAGAACCTCTTTAGATGTATCCACTAGATGCTCTATGTCGCATTGTTTTGTTATCCACTCGACCTTAGTAGATGCACCCACTATATGCTCTATGCCGAGTTTGAAGTGTGGACTCCGCTTCATTAGTTGTATGCACTGTATTCGTTAGGAATGAGAACTCAACCTCCGTGCATGCTCTGTTTAGGAGTTACTTGAGGATTCAGCCTTAGTATATGCATCTACTATATACTCTGTCGAGTTGATGTGAGGTCTCAACTTCAGTAACCACTATAGGCGATTTTAGGAGGGTTCATTTCCTTTTTTATACTCTAAAAAAAAAAACAAAAAAAAAAAAAACAGCCTCTATATGCCTTATGTATGAGGTACTGGGAAGACAGGGCCTCAGTATATGTCTTCACTAGTTTCTCTATGGATGAGTTACCAGGAGATGTATGCTCATTAGACAGTATAGAGATGGCATCTTCACAGAAGCTCATAAATCTATATCTATATCATCTCCACAGGAGTTGCGTAACCCTGGTATAGGGCATAGGTTGTGTAGGTATGCCTTCTGTTCATACAAGATTCAGTATAGGTTACTGATATCTCTGGCAATTTGGACGGTTGACGAACACACACAATGTAGGTGTTTTCAAGGTGCTGCCTGATCCAGAGATGTTTTTGTTATTAGTTTTTTATTTTCTTTTTTTTGCTCAACACACTGCAGAACGGGATTAACCTCTGCCCCAATCGTTTCAGAAATTGCAGTTGTCTATTAAAATTCCGTTACTTGTATCAGGTGATTAGCGTGTAACCTCGGTACTGTCTAAAGAAGTACAGTTGTGTATATTAAGGCAATTATTTTAATTTTTTGGAGATCAGACGGAGCGTACAGAGGGAAAAATTTCGGAGACCGACGTTTCCCCAGCAATCCATATATTATATTGCCTATTCATATGAGTCCCTAGATCTCGTAACATGTAAAAAAAAAAATAAAAAAATCCCACTGTTTTCTCTCCCCGATCATAGAAGAAGTTGGTAGTAGCGGATCCAATTTTCAAATTAGATAGAGTTCATTTCAGGAAGTCTGTCTTCCGTCTAATGTTTTCTGGTTGGGGATCGCTACAGATGCTCTTATTTAATCCCCTTCATGTTTCGTGGTAATGATTATGGGAAAATCCGCAGATTCCAGGGGTTTTAAGGTGTATTGCCGCCCTTCATCTCTTCAGTCCGTAGATACGGCAGAAGGCTGTAAATATTCATGCGCACACTTGTACAGGGTTGGTACATCAACCGGCAGGGAGGAACCGGTGTAGGCGCTCTCTCTCTCTCCTTCATGCGGTTATCTTGCTGAGGTGCAAATTCATCTAGTAGATATTTCGGTAGTTCCTTTCAGAGGGATTGTCATAGCCGTCGAGCTCAGAGAGGGTATTTGGAATTAGGAAGTTTGGTCCTTATGTCCGTGTAATTTGACTCTCTGGAGAGGAAAATTGTTGTTCCAGCCAGGGCTCTGTTGACAAACTTTTCAACGACCAAGTCACTTCCTGTTTCAGTACAGGTCCCTCGGTGATGGATAACTCTCTTTGTAATGTGACTTACTTCCGCTTACGTTTTTTTCTAGTTGTCTTAGAAAATTAGGTCTATCGGAGCCTTATCCTGGTTCTTATTCCATGCTGTGCATAAAAGATTCTGATTCCCAAACGTTCAAAGCTCTATCGGTCTCATGATATATAGGGATCTACCCTAGTGGTTCTGTAGAGTTTCAGGTTGATAGCCTGACTACGGCTAGGGTGCTTCTTCATCATCTAGGTCTGCGAGAAGATTTGTTTGGCTATGTTGCTTGGCAACTATTTATCCTGTTTAAAGGTCTACTTTCTGATAAGGGTTAGAAATTTTTGGGGGGGGGGGATTTTGGGAACACCCCTGCTGGTGTGTTTCATTCGTCTAAAAACCCTTGCTTTAATGTCTCCTGGTTTTTTGTTCGGCAGGCTTCGGCGCTTTCTGCTTTGAGGTCCAGGCCTTAAAGCCTGAGAATCCTGCTGTTCTTAGAGTTTACATCCAGATGTTAAGCTTGAGGTTTTTTGTAATCTGCCAGGTCCAGACATCCTCCTAGAGTTCTGTTTTCCCTTCCTGGTATTTTGGTCCTTGAATTTTAATTTTTTTTTGGTAACACCCGTTCGATCCTGTTAAAGGGTTTCCCTTACAAGTTTTGTTTCTCCAGGACACCTTCTTGGGGGCCATCTTATCGGCTAAAAGGTTCAGAGAGCTTCAGTCGTTTTCATCCCCAGATGATTTTTTCAGTATTGCTCGTGGACACGGTGGTTCTTCACGCTAAACTTTTTTTTTTTTCCTTACGGGTTGGTACTAAGTGTCAGTGTTTTCTGTTTTCCTTTTGGTAGTTTTGCCACCTCTGCTCGGGGGCTTGAATAGTTTTTTTTTTTTTTTTGTAGCTTGAAGGAGCTTTGTAATATCTCTCTTCCTAGGACTGAAGAGTTCAGTTATTCTGATCCTCTGTTTGTTATCCTCCCATAAAAGGTGTAAGGATACAGTGATTCCTGCAACTCTTTTGTTTCATTTGACTCAGGCGAGTATGTTGGTTGGCCATTTTCTCCCGGTGGTCTTCAAGTTCCGGCTTCTCTCAGGACGCTTGGAGTATTGGATGCCTCTGGGTCAGTAAGAACACTTGTGTTTTTTTTTTGTTTTTTTTTCTAGTGGCCATCTGTTAGGCACCATCTTGGGCTTCCATTCCACATTTTCATAAAGCTCTACAGGTTAGAGATTGCTTTTTAGGCGTATAAGTTGCGACCTACGGTGACATTGGACCCGCCCGAGTTAAGGATCTTGCTATATCCCACAGGTACTGCCACCATATGACAGAAAAAACAGAAATTTTTACTTACCGTAAATTCTTTTTTTCTTAATATGGTGGCAGTACAGCTTCCCTCCCTCTATATTACATTTTCTTGATTACAGTATGAGTTCTATTTGGGATTTTTCTTGCTACTTACTAAGGTTGGTTTTGCCGGATAGCCCTTTTTATAGGGCAAGGGGGAGGGGTTTTGTTGATTTAATTAAGCTTGTTAGATGCTTGTCCACAGGAAGGAGCAAAACCCACAGGTAGTGCCACCATATTAAGAAAAAAAGAATTTACGGTAAGTTAAAATTTCTGTTTTTCATTGTAGCCATGCTCTAGGTGCATGCTAATTTGTTGTTTTTTATTATTTAGCTTTTAGTTTGGATGCTGAGCAGCCAGATTATGACTTGGACTCGGAAGATGATGTCTTTGTGAATAAGCTGAAAAAGAAAATGGATATCTCTCCTCTCCAGTTTGAAGAGATGATCGACAGATTAGAAAAGGGCAGTGGACAGCAGGTAAACCCCTTCTCCCCCTCCCTCTGGCATTTAAGATTTGTAAATAACTGTTGGCGCTAAAAATCAATGCTTCAATGTACTAATGGCCCTCAATCTCTTCCCAGCCAGTTAATCTCCAGGAGGCCAAACTGTTGTTGAAGGAGGATGATGAATTGATAACAGAAGTGTATGACTATTGGATTAAAAAGAGAAAAAACTGTCGTGGTCCCTCTCTCATACCAACAGTGAAGCAAGAGAAGCGAGATGGCTCCAGCACGAGTGACCCATATGTAGCTTTCAGGAGGCGCACTGAAAAAATGCAGACCAGAAAGGTGAGTGAGGCTCTGCATGTTTTACAGTGCAAGGCAATCTCTTGTTTAGGCATAGTCTGTGGAGGCTCCTACAGGATCTTCCATAGACATCAGTGTTGTACTCTCGCGCATGCGCAAGATTACAGCACTGACGTGGGCTGTGGGCATATCAAACCCTAGCAGCTGAAGACCATTTCCCAGAAAGAGATGGCAAAGGCCACGAGGCACAGCATCAGGAATATAAAAGCTACCTTCCCTTGCACCAACGGACCATCGCACACCGATTGGGAGCCACTTTGGACAAGGGATTCACACTTCTTTGGAAGTGACCGTTCTGCTTTATTTACCCCAGTGAACAATATTACCGTGTTTAATGGGAGACTTCAATGGCCCATGATGTCTTATGAACATATTTGCCCATTCTGCATTTTCTCCAGCAGTGCCATAAACATGCATACACTACTAACAGCACTACAAGAGAGATCCCACTTACATACTTTTCCCGGCACCGCATATAAAGAAAAATAAAATATATACTTAAAAAAAAAAAGTGAATCTATAGCTAACTTTTACTGCACTACTAGATTGTGCTAAATTGAAGGAAGAGACAATGCGTCTTTAAACTTCTTTCACAGTACTGTAGTAAATACATTATCTGGATTATATAGATTTCACATTTTAATTCCTAGTTTATTTTTTTTCATCTTTTGCAGAATCGAAAGAATGATGAAGCTTCATATGAAAAAATGCTAAAGTTACGTCGGGATCTAAGTCGAGCAGTCACCATTCTGGAAATGATTAAGAGGAGAGAAAAAAGCAAGAGGGAATTGCTGCACTTAACACTGGAAATAATGGAGAAGAGGTCAATTATTATTTTTATATATATATATATATATATATATATATATATATATATTTTTTTTTTTTTTTTTATTATAATTTTTTTTAAATAGCTACAATATTTTTCCTTCTGGTTTTGCTATAGTTGATATATAGGGAATCCACGGCCATGATGATACCTTTCCTATGTTGTACACAGGAAAGGATACAAATGAATTCTGTCTGGTGTATTCAGTCTTCTAATGTTTTAGATTGTTAAGCAAAGTAGATTTATTTTTAATTAATCACCATAATAATGAACTGTATATTTTTAATGTTTTAAATCTGTTTTTGGGTCTGTGTGGCTATGTTCTGGAGTAAAGGATTTAATTCTTCATTTGCAGGTATCACCTAGATGACTATAATGGAGAAATCATGTCAGAGGTTATGGCACAACGTCAGCCATTAAAGCCTACCTATGCCATCCCTATAATCCCCATTTCTAGTAGTCCATTTAAACATCAGGATACAATGGAGATTAAGACCATTAAGGTAAGGTGTTTAATGGTACGCAATGTGTCTAAAACATTGTTGTAGTGTATTATTGCACTATTTTTTATGTTTTATCACCTTTATGACAAATTTAAAGACAAAAAGCTCAGCATGTGGGAATGGTCTTGCAGGAGTAAGCTTGTGCATCAGTCCTTGCCCACAGGGGATTTGTTAACCTACTCTGGCCATAGCACCAACTCCAAGTGCTGGGTATGGCATGGTGGTTGTCCAGAGGTGTATATTATATAATCTCTTAACTAGACCATCCTACTATGATAAGACATCACAAAAGCTTGAATAGTCCATATCTTGAGGCTGAAACTGTGAACCTAATGGCCTGAATACCATATAGATTCAGGTAGAAAGACAATTGGACCTGGGCCCGGGATATAGGTACACATAGTAGATATCCAGATGCACACCCAAAGTTTACCTTGTAGGTTATAGAATACATGAAATTTTGAGGATTGATGACGTTAGTCTGAATTTTATGGTTTCTAGGACTAACGTAATCATTGGAGGTAATAACTAGATCTTTTAATTTAAATCGGTCTTCTTTAAAGAAAAGAATGGACAAAGAGACCGTCCTAAGCATTAGCATGTAGCAACCACACTCCTACAGATAGACTCTCGCAGGCCCTCGCAGCCGTAAGGCACTGTGAACGAGAAAGCAGCCTTGAGGACTTGATCCAAAAGAGGACCACCATAGTCCCATACAGTTCCTGCACACAGAGGTTTTTACCCAGAAATTTTTACATCCTTCTGGGAAGCAAAACAGTTACTGCACAATGTTTCAAAAGTTGACGGTGACATATACCCATGTTAACCCCTAGTAATCACCTGCTACATAGACGAAAACCTAATATAACTAATGCCAGATGTTCATTAGGGGATATTGATGCAAAATCGATCTTCTTATACTATGTCTAAGTTGTATTGAGTATTTAGACTCCAATAAAGAGAAGAATGGATCCGAAATGGGGCATGAAAATTGGCATCTTTTTTAAGAGCTAGTTGTATAAGACTTGGTAGCGTTATCTGTGCACTCAGTAACATAAGCAGTAGTATGTGCTTTATTTAAGATTAACCTCTGCAAATTTAGAAAAAATACTGGGATTTGATAGTTTAATAAATAAAAAGTTGTCATACATATGTGCCAAATCATATGATATATCTCATGTGGCACATGATCTGCATTCAGCCTTCCAGATCACTTGATGTTGTGTAGAGTGCATTTAAAACCACATGTCACTGTAGTACTCTGCATATGGGCAACCTGTCGTCCACATGCACCGAAATGTTTTTGAAAAGCTTCAGATCCGTATTACATCTGCCTCAAAATATGAATGTGAGTGTGCAGATTAGCTCAATAACCAGATAGCTTTAGTTTTCATTTGAAAGGATAACTTTCTTGAAAAATGTTGGAGGTTTTACATCTTGTGGGGTTTTTTTTTGTTTGTTTTTTAACATTGCTCCCCTCTGCTGGAAGACAAATACATTTTGCATTAACCAAAGATTATAATTTATTTGTTTCTTGCTAATTTTACTTTGTAGTTTGAAGTTGAACTTCAATGGGGAGCAGGTGTGCTTTGAAAAATGTACCGTATTTTTCGCTCCATAAGACGCACCTCACCATAAGACGCACCTAGTTTTTAGAGGAAGAAACCCAGAAAAAAAATATTCTGAACAAACTGTCCCATAGTGTTTCTTACAGTTTGTACAGAATATTTTTTTTCTCCCCTGTCCCATAGTGTCCCCCCCTCCCTCTCCTCTCCTCTCTCCCATAGACTTCATCTCCCCCCCTCCCCATAGACTTCATCTCCCCCCCTCCCCATAAACTTCATCTCCCCCCCTCCCCATAAACTTCATCTCCCCCCTCCCCATAAACTTCATCTCCCCCCTCCCTATAAACTTCATCTCCTCCCCCTCCCCATAGACTTCATCTCCTCCCCCCTCCCCATAGACTTCATCTCCTCCCCCCTCCCCATAGACTTCATCTCCTCCCCCCCTCCCCATAGACTTCATCTCCTCCCCCCCTCCCCATAGACTTCATCTCCTCCCCCCCCTCCCCATAGACTTCATCTCCTCCCCCCCTCCCCATAGACTTCATCTCCTCCCCCCCTCCCCATAGACTTCATCTCCTCCCCCCCTCCCCATAGACTTCATCTCCTCCCCCCCTCCCCATAGACTTCATCTCCTCCCCCCCTCCCCATAGACTTCATCTCCTCCCCCCCTCCCCATAGACTTCATCTCCTCCCCCCCTCCCCATAGACTTCATCTCCTCCCCCCCTCCCCATAGACTTCATCTCCTCCCCCCCTCCCCATAGACTTCATCTCCTCCCCCCCTCCCCATAGACTTCATCTCCTCCCCCCCTCCCCATAGACTTCATCTCCTCCCCCCCTCCCCATAGACTTCATCTCCTCCCCCCCTCCCCATAGACTTCATCTCCTCCCCCCCCTCCCCATAGACTTCATCTCCTCCCCCCCTCCCCATAGACTTCATCTCCTCCCCCCCCCTCCCCATAGACTTCATCTCCTCCCCCCCCCTCCCCATAGACTTCATCTCCTCCCCCCCTCCCCATAGACTTCATCTCCTCCCCCCCCTCCCCATAGACTTCATCTCCTCCCCCCCCTCCCCATAGACTTCATCTCCTCCCCCCCTCCCCATAGACTTCATCTCCTCCCCCCCTCCCCATAGACTTTATCTCCTCCCCCCTCCCCATAGACTTATCTCCCATACTGTCCCCCTCCCCTTGTCCCATAATTACTTACCTGTCTTGCAGCGTTGGCCGGCAGCACAGGGCGCACCGCGGTAGTGGAACTTGAATTTCATGTTCCGGTTTCCGGCAGGACTGAAAGGAAGTGCGCACTCAGCTTGTGCACACTTCCTTTCAGTCCCGCCGGAAACCGGAACATGAAATTCAAGTTCCACTACCGCGGTGCACCCTGTGCTGCCGGCCAACGCTGCAAGACAGGTAAGTAAAGCTTCATATTCGCTCCATAAGACGCACAGACATTTCCCCTCACTTTTGAGGGGAAAAAAAGTGCGTCTTATGGAGCGAAAAATACGGTATTTATTTTTCTTCATACAGTAAATGAGATTCTTTGTTTATTGGACACCGAATTGCAAAATTCAGATCACATTTCTATGTCTATAGAAAAATTTGCTAAAATGCTTCAGAATCCTATAGGCTTGTTATTTAAAAAAGTGTTTTTTGTTTTTTTTTGTTCTATAATGTTTTAGCAAGAAAAAAGTGATGCACGACCGAAGCGAAAATATGAAAAAAAGCCCAAAGTCTTGCCCTCCTCTCCTGCTGCTCAACAGACCAGCCCTGCTGCACTGCCAGTGTTTAATGCTAAAGATCTGAATCAGTATGATTTTCCCAGCTCTGATGATGAACCCATGTCCCAGGTAATGTGCATTTTAGGTAGAAATTCTATTCAAACTTTTTAAAAGGGAAACGGTCATTACCGCAATTTAGGCCTTTTTTATTTTGTTTGGTATATTAACCACATTATGTCTTTCCAAAGGTTTTGTCAGGTTCTTCAGAAGCAGAGGAAGATAATGATCCAGATGGTCCTTTTGCTTTCCGTAGGAAAGCTGGTTGTCAGTACTATGCTGTAAGTATAACAAGTCTGTTCCAATTGTTGATATCAACAGGACTATTCACAAGTGAAATTTAAATTCAAGGTACAAATAGCTGCACTCAACAATGCTTCAAGTTCAGCTCCTTTAGCCTTTATTTTGAAATTGACTTTGAATTTTTACTTTAGTGAATAACCCTGCAGGTTAAGAAGTGTTTGTTTTAATAGAGTAATGACACTATATCTTTCTCTTTTGGGGATTTCAAGCCACATTTGGACCAAACTGGCAACTGGCCTTGGTGTAGTCCTGAGCAAGGAGGGCTTGGAGACATTCGCTATAGATACTGCCTCACTACCCTCACTGTACCCGGCCGGTGTATTGGGTTTGCACGAAGACGGGTTGCACGTGGTGGAAGGTAAACTTTGTTTTCAGATTTCATTTTATTTTCCAGTAATCTAGCATTGTAGTTGGCTTGCCTATAAACTTAGAATATGCTTTCCGTATGTAGCCTCACCGGGGGACTACTTTTCACCTGGTATAAAATTAACATCTGATAATGAAAAAAATGTAAATAAAATTACCCTTTTCATCTCATTGAAGTTTTTAGTGTCTGGAGCAGCAATGGGCGGTTGTGATTGACTGTCTGCTGACTGCTTTCAGCCAATGCCAGCCATCAATTTCTGGTATAAATTGCTATGGCTAAGGAAGAGTATAATTTCTGCCTTAGCCATACCTCCATTGGGAGCTGGGCTGTGGTTGGCCAAGGACCCCATTTAGGGCTAAATTGCTTGAAAAAAGGTTAAAAGAGCAGAGCAAGGGGACTCCAGGCACCATGAAATTAAATGGTTACAGTGTTTAGAGTGTCTCTCTTTAAATGGAACTCCAAGGCCACCTTCACTATTATTGCTTAATGTACCAGTCAGATATTTTGGTTTTAATTTTTCCTTACAGCGGAGATTAGTCTGTGCCATTACAAAGTTGAACGTATGACATTAATAGCCTGTATTTGGCCAAGGCAGTACATAATATAAATAAATATGAATGTGTGCTGTGTCTTTAAAAACAAAAACCGTAAGAAAATGCAATTGATACGTGCTGAAGTGCAATTATATTTGCTAATAAGTACACTATACAATTAAAGTGGATTTCACAGTGTATGCTTATACAACATCACATGCACACAGATATATAAAAATCAAGAGTAGAAAATAGTGTAATTCTGTAAGTGATGATTCTGAAAAGAAATTACAATCACAAATAAAGAGCAGTTATAGTCTGATGTAACTATGATGGCTCCAAAGTGGAATCCCAGCTGGTAACTGTAGGTAGCAAATTTCCAAATACTGATGGTAGGCAGCAAATGACTGTAATGAACACAACTTTATTGAGCATGAAAAACATAATGCTTGTAGAGAGGCAGCTCCTTCACTATAACATCATTCCATCCCAGCTAAGCAGTACCGCAAAGATAATGTACAACAATTTTAAATACATACTTTATTAGAAACCATATAAAATGTATGCTCATGTTTTAAGAAACAAATATGCCATTACAAAAGTTGGATGTATTGCATTAATATAAACCTATATATGAGACCTTTGGGTTGAGGCAGCACATAATGTCAAATGTTAAACTGTAGCAGTGTACAGTGCCTCTTGCTGTGACTAGTGCATACTTTACAGATTGCTACAATTAACATGTGCTGCATTTATTCCTTCTGACCAACCACTGCATATAACATGTATTTGTTTTACATATTTGTTTTTGAGAAGTTGTTTCTAAAATATTTCTTGTTCAATTTATCCTTTAGGGTGGTCCTGGACAGAGCATATTCGGACTACGACAGTGCTTTTAGTCAGCTGGATGTTTATACACTTTCCTCTCCAGAACACTCTTCAATCAATTCATTTGCCAATACCTCAGAAACTAATACCTCGGATAAATGTTTCTCTAAAGACCTCAGCCAGATATTAGTAAATATAAAATCATGTAGGTGGCGCCATTTTAGGCCTCGGACAACATCCCTACATGACAGTGACATTAATGACTTCTCCTATAGAACGTTTCACAAAGGTATAACTCGAACAGGCACAGCACAACCTGGGACCCAGACTTGCAGTACCTCGACATCAAGTAAAAGTAGCAGTGGTTCAGCACACTTTGGTATGTTGTCTACATTTTTATCAAAACATATCCTTGGATGCTGGTTTCTTAGCCCAAGAGTGAATGTCCTGGTGTGTGTTACAGAGAATTTCATTTTCATTTGCTTCTGCTTGTTTGTTCTATATATTTTATCATACAACATGGCTAAGTAACCATGTATTGTAGACTATAAATGTGTATTTGTTCTGTGGTTTTTAGATGAATGTTTATTTTTGTTCTCATTTACTTATACCAAGTATGCAGATATAGTGGGGGGTGGTCTGTATTAATGTGACCTGAGGTGTGATTAGATCGACATTCTGATAACCGGTTAAATGTTAAATTTATAAATAAATACATAATTAAATGTAATTGATGTGAAAACACTAGTGAACCTCCTTTTACCAACAGTAACTTTAATCAAACATGTCCAATCCTGCTCAACAACTCTAAAATATGTATTTTGGTAAATTTAACATTTCAGAACTGATTCAAGTCGCATACCTGCAATAGATTTCATGCCAGACTAAGGGTCCCATGAGCCAGCAGCTGAAAGCTACACAAGCTTCTATAAATTGAGCACTTTAAGCACCATAACAACTGTATAGTACTATGTGGCTATGGTGCCAGGAGTGTCCTGGCTGACCAATTGTAAGTAGTCAATCCATTTTAGAGCGGTTAGACTTCTAACCTGGGATCTGCCTGGCACTGCTATCTGAATCCACTACCTCAGCCAGAAAGCCAGGAGCTCTTGATTCAGTTGGCTCTTCTAGCTAAGCCCTGCAGTGTAAGGTTAGCTCATTGGCTTAGAGCCACTACTGGAACCGTAACCACTACAGTAAACTGTTGTGGTTATGGTGCTTGGAAAGTTCCTTTAACTTTGCCCTTCTGGATTACTTTCAGTTCATCTATCAGTGTGTTTTTAGGATTATTCTGTAGGTGTAGTTCATATGTTGGAAGTAATAAATTACACTTTCTCTTTTGGGGATTTCAAGCCACATTTGGACTGCGTGGCTGTTGCTGGTATAATTTGGCATTCTTTTTTTTATTTTTTTTCCACAATTACCATACCACCAAGCCTCACTGTTAAGATGGAGTTCTTCTGTTTTAGCATTTAGTTTTGCTAACCATGACCTATGTTTCTCAATTATTCCAAAACCTCTTATTTTTACATTCTACTAAAATCTATTTTAGTCCGACATGTGATGCTAGCATACTTGACATGGGTGACAATTGCATGATTTTGCTATTACATGACGAAAAGTCATGATTTTATTAAAGACACGGAGGCGAGTATTGCATATCCCTTTCTTTACTGTTGACAAATAGCAGCAAAGGAAACATACAGAATGAAAAAAGAATGAACATGTGATAACGTAGGCCCCTCCCCCTCAGGTCCCAGTATAACAGGCAGCACTTCCCTTCCATTTCCCTCTTTCTGCAGATGCGACCAAAGAACAATGTCCATAACTAGAGTAATGCGAGAATAAAGTCCCAAGGTAATAACAGAAAAAACCGAGGAGGTATAACATCACAAACTGGGAAGTGTGGCCGTAGAATTCATAGGACCGATGGAGGACAGCGGGAGGAGACCAATAAACCGGACCCTTGCTAGACGTCTTGCCAGATTAAGCTGTGGAGACATAAAGGACAGGAGCCAACAGGTTAAAGTCGATACTTGTAACTAGTACAAGGTTACGCCAGTGAGAACAAAGACCCTTGTATATACAATCCCACAAAACAATCAATGTTAACATATCCAGTAATATTGAAAACAACAAGTATAAGGACGGCCCCACTTACCGTCCCAAACTATAACATGTGGTGTATCGTGGTATGAGTAATATGGGTGGGGAGATATATACTTACCAGCGTGAGAGTAACAAAAAGGGTGGGGCAATACTCGCCTCCGTGTCTTTAATAAAATCATGACTTTTCGTCATGTAATAGCAAAATCATGCAATTTTATAACAAGACACGGAGGCTCATATTGCAAGTTTAAAGCTGATCCATTATTACAGCGAATGTGTGTGGGGCCGGCCGAAAGTAGAATTCTCGGAAGGTAGATTCCCTAGACCAATCAGCTGTTCTCATAATGTCTTCTAGGCAGGCGCCCGCAGACATCATAGAAGAGGCCGAAGCCCCTCGTACTGAGTGGGCGCCGAACACTGTAGTGTCAATGCCCGCTTGGGCCAGCAGCCATTTCACCCAGCGTGATAAGGTAGTGCTGGAAACTGGGTGAAAAGGGGGGCGGAAAGATAAGAACAACTGACGGGAGGCAGTAGATCGGTGTGGTTCGGTGCGAGATTCGTATTCACGAAGGCAGGTCACTGGGCATAGCGAAGGAGAGGCAGGGAAACTAGGGTAGGATACCGCCTTGATGGAAGTCTTAGTGCGTCTGCTGATGTTAAAAGTTACCCCATCCGGGGTGTATGACTTGGCATCGACATCCAGTGCACTGACATCCGAGACTCTCTTGCATGAGATGAGACAGAGCAGGCACACCAATTTGGCCGACAGCTGTTTGAGGGAGAGTCCTGCGTTAGCGGGCCAGGATGAGAGGAAAGTCAATACAACTGAAACATCCCAGGTCGTGGAGTAGCGGGGCCTGGGTGGCCTTGAAAATCTAGAGCCCTTGACGAGTCGGCACACTAGAGGGTGTTGTCCCGCGGGGCGGCCCTCGAAGCCTTGGTGAATCGCCGAGATAGCGGAACGGTAAAGGTTAATGGTCCTGTAAGCCTTACCGGCTTCGAAGAGAGACGTCAGGAACTGCAGGATCGTTGTTACAGGGGCCGAAACGGGATCCTCGTTCCGAGCCATGCACCAGCTAGCCCAAGCTCGCCAAGCTGACCCATATGCCCGTCTAGTGCCGGGAGCCCATGCTGCCGCCAATAAGAGTCTAGTTGCGTCCGAAACTCCTTGGATTTCCCAGGGTCCCCGGAGATTCGCCACGCCAGAAGTGGGAGAGAGCCCTCCAGCCGGAGGGGATGATAGCGACCCGTCGGGTCTTGTAGCAGGTCGTGGCGATCCGGCAGGAGTCGAGGGTAGTCCAACGTCATCTCGAGCATTTGGGGAAACCAAGACTGCGTCTCCCAGAATGGGGTGACCATGACTAGCTCCGCCCGGTGTTTGCGGGTCTGCAGGAGTGAGCGAGGGATCATGGAAAATGGGGGAAAGGCATATAGGAGGCCTCCCTTCCACTCTTGTAGGAAGGCATCCACTGCCTCCGCCATTGGGTCCGGCCTCCAGCTGAAGAAGCGTGGGAGTTGAGTATTGAGCCGGGAGGCGAAAAGGTCTATGGTAAATGGCCCCCAAAGAGATGATATGTTGGAGAACACCTTCCTGGCTAATCTCCAGTCGCTGGTGTCTGAAAGATAACGTGAACCCCAGTCCGCTTGGACGTTGTGCAGGCCAGGTAAGTACTCTGCGTAGACCATCAGGTTCCGTTCCAGGCAGAATTCCCAAAAATCTTTCGCCAACCTGGCCAGGACCGCCGACTGTGTACCACCCAGGTGGTTGACATATCTCACCGCCGAAACATTGTCCATGCGGAGCCGAATACATGATAGGGCACGGTCCTTGGCGAAGCTGCGGATGGCGAAGGAGCCTGCCAGAAGCTCCAGGGCATTGATATGTAGTCGGGTTTCGGACTCCGACCACCGGCCCCCAGTTGAGATGCCCTCGCAGTGGGCTCCCCAACCGTGTAGACTCGCATCCGAGTCGATCGTGAATTCCGGCGTTAAGCCGAAGATGGCTTTGCCATTCCACGCAGACAGGTTGAGAATCCACCATCGCAACTCGTCTTTCGTCTCGTTGTCCAGGGAGACTAGGTCTGCGTAGGATGCCCCGGCTCTTAGGTGAGCGATTTTTAGGCGCTGTAGCGCTCGGTAGTGGAGTGGGCCTGGGAACACGGCCTGGATTGAAGAGGCCAGTAGGCCTATGAGGCGTGCCAATTGACGTAAGGTGAGCTGGGGTCGGATAAGGGCCCTGCGCAATTCTTTGCGGATGGAACGAATCTTGGATATCGGGAGACTCAGCGTCGCTGCCCCCGAATCCACTTGGAAACCTAGGAATTCCAAGCGGGTGGCGGGGGTCAGGCATGACTTCTCCCAGTTGATTATGAAACCTAAGCGTGACAGGAGGTTTATGGCTAGCCGTAGGTGTGAGAGGAGGGTGGAGCGCTCCTGAGCCATGAGTAGAATATCGTCTAGGTAGACGATTAGTCGAACTCCTCGACTGCGTAGCCAGGCCATAACGGGCCGTAGAAGTTTTGTGAAACACCACGGGGCTGAGGATAGGCCAAAGGGCAGACAGGTGAATCGCCATATTTCGTGTCGCCAGTAAAAGCGTAGGAGGTCCCGAGAGGCCTCCGCTATTGGCACTGTCAGGTATGCGTCTTTTAGGTCTAGTTTCGCTAGCCAGTCTCCGTGGAGGAGGAGATCCCTTAGCAGGTGAATACCCTCCATCTTGAAATGGCGGTACCTGACTACGGCATTGAGGGGGCGCAAATTTATGACTGGCCTCGATTGGCCGCCTTTCTTTTCCACTAGGAAGATATTGCTTATTACGCCCGCAGGGCTGGGGGGTGCTAGTTCGATAGCCCCTTTGAACTGGAGGGATGAAAGTTCTTCGTCGATCCGACCGCGATCCTGGATGGAAAAGCGGATCGGTCGAGGAGGGGGAATGTGTGTAGGGCGGCAGGTGAGTTCTATATGGAAGCCCTGAATAGTGGCCAGTACCCATGGATCTGAAGTGATTTGTGACCAGGCTGGGAAAAAATGTTGGAGTCTGCCCCCTATGTAACCCGGAGAAGAAATGTGTGGTAGAAGGCAACTCACCGTATGGTCGTCTGGAGTTTGGGTTACTCCGAAGGCCTCTGGATCGCCATTGACGTCCACGGGATGGAAAAAACATGGGGCGGGAGGTCTCCTGGTATTGGTGATACTGTTGAAAGGAGCCTCTTCCCGTGCCACGGGATTGGGGATAGTTGCGGCCGGACAGACGGCTCCTGCTTCTGCCGGCCCTGGTAGAGACCCGCCCCTGGAATACTCGCCTCATGGAGGCCTGGGCCTTGTCTAGAGCCGTGAATGCCCCCACAAAACGCCCCAAGTCTTTGATGAAGGAGTCTCCGAAGAGGAGTCCTTGGGCGTCTTTGCCCGCCTCCGTAAGGGCGAGGTTGGCTAGTTTTGGCTCAATTTTGAACAATATGGCTTTACGCCTTTCAATAGACAGGGAGGTATTTACGCTCCCAGCAATACAAATTGCTCTCTGGACCCAACCTCTAAGGTCTTCAGGGTCGACCATGCGGTTCTCCGCTCTGGCGTCTTCCGCCAAGTCAAATAATTTGGCCAAAGGCCCGAATATGTCCAGGTGCTTGTCCTGGCAGGACTTCAAAGCGGACTCTAGTCCTTTACGGGGGTTCCAGCCCAGTTTAGTGAGGAACTGGGTCATTTTTGGATCAACCTCTGGGGTGTCACACACCTTGTTAGGCACCAGAGGCCTAGGACACTCCGCCCTCAATTTGTTGCGGGCCGCCTTGCTTAAGGGTTTTCTGACCCAATTTTCCAGATATGTGGCAACGTGGTCGGCTGGGAGCCACTCCGCCGACCTCGGATGATGCAGGTCATCCGGGTCGAAGAGTGGGACCCCCGAAGGATCCACGAGGGATGGCCCCGCAGCCGCAGGGTTCCTGGTCCCCGTCTCGCCTCCGGGCATCTCTGCCTGAGCAGAGGAAAGGAGGTCGAGAGCGCCATCGGCGGAATCCGCATCAGAGTCGGAATCTGACTCGTTCATAGCCTCCTCATTTGACCCGATTTCTGAGTCGGTGCCGCTCTCAATCTGTGCTCTAGCACATTTCCAAAGCCGCGCCCGTTCTGCCTGGCGCGGAAAGGCTCTTTTGCGTGGATGGGACACGCTTTCTGGGGCGACCGAAGGTACGCCAGTCATGGTGTTTCTGGAGGCAGAGGAGTGTTTAGATTTACGGGTAGCCTTTTTGAAGTCCCCTTTAGATACCTCTCCCTGGGGTGTCTGGGTGCCCGAGAGTTGCTCGTCTGAAGGACGGGGCAAGAGGGCTTGTGAAATGGTGTGGGAGAGGGTGGAGGACATAGACCCCATAGCAGCCATAATGGCGTCTGTCACCGAGCGCTGTAGCGCCAGAAACTGTGGTCCATCGGGTTGGGTAGTCCCATCCGCCATAGAAGGCGAAATATCTGAGGTGACAGGGGCCTCAGTTCTGATTGCTGGGGAATCCGACTCCCCAGAGTGAGCGGACCCAGTAGATAGTCTGGGTTTAGGCATGATCAAGGACGTATGGGTTAGTCACCCAAACAATCTAAGCAAAGGAAAAACGCTCTCACCAGGGCCCAGACCAGCGACACACTAAGAGGTAGGGACAGAATGACAGAAAATGGCCGCCGGGAATCTCGCGGGATTCGCGGCACCCGCAAGCTACGCGGAGGAATAATGAAACAAGAAGAAGTGCGCCGAGAGGCGCTCGAGCAGAAGAAACAGACAAGGTTACATAAGCAGGGGAGGTCTGGGCCCTGAGGCTAGTGTATAACGACACAATTACTAACCTTCGAAATAAAAGACTAAATAAATACAAATTAAATAAAAATCCATTAAATTATCAATGAATAGTATATAAGAGAAAATATGGCATGTACTTATCTTTGTGTCAGAGCAGCAAAGAAAGAGGGAAATGGAAGGGAAGTGCTGCCTGTTATACTGGGACCTGAGGGGGAGGGGCCTACGTTATCACATGTTCATTCTTTTTTCATTCTGTATGTTTCCTTTGCTGCTATTTGTCAACAGTAAAGAAAGGGATATGCAATATGAGCCTCCGTGTCTTGTTATAAAATTATAATTTATTTATTTATTGGGGGGGGGGAATAAAGTGGGTATGGGTCAGGACCCAAAATTACACCTGATTTGCCCTTTAAAATTATCCTGGAGTTTTATATTTCTCTTGAATAAGCTCTGTGAAGTTTTGATGAGCATGTGTTGTATAGACATTACAGGTTTGTGTGTTCACATGCAGGTAGTTTAGATTTTCTGTCTTAATCAGGTAACACTTTAGTGTTTGTTTTTGTGCAATATTACCATAAACCTGACATTTTACTAGCATTATCTCATCTAAGTTTTGATATATCTATAGACTTTTTACTGTATCAGGAAGAAATACACAAGCAATAGGAAACTTTTTTGTTTTTGCTACAGCATGGGAAATTATTTAAGTCTAATATTGCAATCCGATTTTCTCCTTGACTGTTTCCAGATGTTTAGATCATGTTTTATCTGCAGCTTACTACTAAACTTTAAGCCCATGGTTAAGATTCCTTACATTTTGCCTAGAAATGTGGTGCTTTATTATAGCGTTGCGTGGGTCTGGTGCGACTGGCTCCGCCTCCTTGGCTGAGATCATCAAAATTGATGATCTCAGCAAATCCTGAGGCTATAGCACATGTGCGGCAAAACGCTGTGCTGTGCTGCGCCAGTCACCTTCTCCTCATAGAGATGCATTGAATCAATGCATCTCTATGAGGAAATTCAGTGTATTCATACTGCGCGTGGGGACGGTGAAAGTCAGTGACCCAGGAAGCACGACTGGAGGTGTCTCTAGGGAGCAATGTAAACTTGTTTACATTAAATTACCTGCGGGGACATACTATACTCACCAGAACTACTACATTAAGCTGTAGTTGTTCTTGTTCCTAGTATCCCTTTAAAGGAGCACTATATTGTTATGAATTAAAAACTATACCTTACTCCTTTTTTTTTTTTTTTTTTGCATTTTACAAGGTACAGGCAATTGATAAACAATGATGTTATATCCAGTCAATTCTTTACATCCTGGGGGGGCGGGGCCTGGCAGCCATGCTGACCGGTCGCATGCTGCAGAGGCTCCTGCTGAGCTTGGCCTTATCAGCAAAATTTATAATCTCATTACGACTAATTAAGCTGTAACGGATACCCAAGGGTACAAGAAGCTGTTGGTGACACTGCGGACTCCGAGATCGGGAGTTTTGGGGGCCCTACAGGTGGTACAAGACTTTGGAGAATGCGGCCTACATGGGAGAGGAGCGGGGCAGGCGGCCGCTGCCCTGCTCGTACGCCTGACAATCACCCAGCGACTGTGTGATGCCCCTCACAGGCCCCAGTTCCCCCCCCCTGTGGGCCGGCGGGGGTTATCCCGGCCTCCACTGGAAGAAGCCGACACCGAGTAGGCCTCATTGCGGGGCCGCGCAGCTAACAGACCTAAGCACCCGACCAAAAAGATGGCGGCTGACTGCGCTACCGGCGCTCACGTGGCGTACTGTAACACACAGCCCCAACTTTCAAACCCTGGACTATCGCTGTAACTCACCCTGCCAAGCAGCAGATCTGCCTTGGCTGACCGGCCCTTGTCCATGGCACCTAAGCCCGATCCAAACAACCGCCCACCGGGACCTGGAGCACCCTGATGACCATCCCTGCACCATTGCCTGACTACACCTACTGACCATCCCTGGCAGTGGAGCCGGAGACACAGGCGATGTGCGCTCAGAGACTGGCAACCTCTTAACTTTCCACAGGGCGTGCAGGTCGGACACTCAGAGCAACAGGAATGAGGCAGCAAGATCCGGTGGGGCTGACAGCTTGCTATCCACGACACAGCCGGGAGGTCTGCGCGGCCTGCCTTGAGAGACTCCAGTGGCACATCCATCTACAGTTAATCGAAATGCAATGTTTCCTTCTATACTGGTTTTGCTTTCTTTATTTTTCCCTCTCTCTTTTGTTCTTCAGTGCATACTCCACATCCTCCACTGTGGTGCTAGGCAGCAAATAATGGCACATATTACTAGGAGGCACCTGGCACCATAGGGGAGGCTTACTTCTCATAACAGGAGCAGCATTGGTGACAAAGCACCCCCAAGCATATCTTGCATAATGTACCTGATAATCAGTAATGATCTCTAGCAGCACGATATTATGTGAATTAAACCTTATAAGTCTGAATACCCTGTAATATCAGAGCTTGTGTCTTGGACACAGCCCAACTTAAGCTACCCAAGTTGAAAAACCCTTCTAGTCTAAAACTATGTGTATGCCCATACATACCCTTATACTCCTAAGAAATACTGCATGTCTTAACGCTCTAAGCCTGTAATTAACCAGCTTGTATTTAGCTTGTTTTATAAATCCAAAAACTGTGCGATACTCAGAATGTCATGTAACTGCTATCTATTAATTGCTTCCAAACCTGTAAATGCTATTGTGACATTGTACATATACGTATGCTCTCTCATGCACAACAAAAATAAAGAATATAAAAAAAAAAAAAAAAAAAAAAAAATTCTTTACATACAAAACAAAACCAATCATCTGTGTGTAATCCATTGTCCTCTGTGTTGAGCATACATCTTTACTCTATCTTAGTGGATATGGCTTATACCTCAATATGCACATTATTATACAGGTTCACATTGCACATCTGACTTTAAGATTGTACTATATCCTCATCTGTTCATATTCCTGTCAGGTTATACTTGCTAATAGGCTATCATTATTCACATTGTGAGTTATATTCTCGCACTAATCTGTACCACTGTCGACATAGTTAGATGGTGCGTCCGCCCAACCCATCATTGGTATCCTTATTGCAGTAAACCTATGATTCTAAATGGCTTGTTTCCCATTCTTCTTACTTTGTGTGTCAGGTCGGGCCAATAGTGAGATGTATAGATCACCCTGCTTATGTTAGTTCTCTTGTCTATACCCATTTTGCGTTCCAAGTAAAGAACTTTAACTGTGAAACTATTAACAGGGGGGGGGGATAACTGGGTGGTGTTTTTGTTGTTGTTATTATTATTGTAGTTTTATTGAATACCTGATAAGTGCTCCTATGCAGAGGAAGGACTCCTAGAAAGAGTAGTACAGTACATGAAAACATAAAACGAAAATCACACAAATTAATAACAGTGAGGTGTACATTCTATCACAGTCTAAGTTAAAGGAACTATAGGCAAAAAAATGCATATCCACGGAGATTGGCTGACAGATTGGCAGGGGAGAGGGGTTAACACTGAGCAGTGAGGTTGGCTGGGAAGGGGTTAACTGTGGGTAGGGAGGTTGGCTGGAGGAGAATTTATGACTTGTATTACCAGAGGGGGAGGAGCAGGTGTGTCTCTGCATTTTAATTTGTACTGTGAGCATTCCTTGCTCTAGATAAGACATACCTTTTGCAGCCAATGAAAATAGAGGCATATTTATTTCAGAGACTGGGCATCTGGAACAGTTTGAAAGGTGAGAGGGGGTGGCTAAGGAGGTTGATTTACACTACTGAAAATAGCACAACATTTTATAGCACTGCAGGAAAATTACACAATTGAAAGAAAAGAAACTAACCAGAGCTATTTCAGCTTATTGGCTTTAATTTAAGCTTGACTTGTTTATATGCCTGGAGTGTCCCTTTAAGTACACACATATGCCTACTGCCTGACCACGTGAATGCTTATAACTGTTGTAGCTGAGGTAGAGTATTGCATCCATCAAAACCAGGGATCCCAGATTTTAGCTATAGTTTGATTTTTGGTGTAAGTGAGGGCCAACATTGCCTCAGATGCGTAATAGAGTATATCCCAGAGCAGAGTCTCGTTTATTGCAGTCATATATAGCTTCCTCTTTTATTTCTCTTCTCAAAAACAAATGACAATTATGATTTAAAGGGACACAATAGTCACCCAGACCACTTCAGCTCAATGAAGTAGAATGGGTGCCAGGTCCCTCAGGTTTTAACCCTTCACATGTAAACCTAAGTTTCAGAGAAACTGCTATGTTTACATTTGGGGTTAATCCAGCCTCTAGTGGTTGTCTTCCAGACAGCCACTAGAGGCGCATCTGTGACGCTGGAGGCAAAGTGTCCATATGCTTGCATATGGACACTTTGAATGCGTGCGCGGCACTTGCTGCGCATTTGGCTCCAGTGACGTCGGATGGGGAGGAGAGGTCACCGGCGCTGGAGTAAGGTAAGCTGCTGAAGGGGTTCTAACCCCTTCAGCGCCACAGGAGAGGGACCTGAGGGTGGGGGCACCCTCAGGGTACTATAGTGTCAGGAAAACCACTGTTTTCCTGACACTATTGTGATCCTTTAAATTGTATTCCAGTAAGCATTGAGCGGTCTTTAAAGCACCACACATCCAAATTCTGTCAGCTTGGAACAAGAATGGTTTGAATATGCTCAGGTATTGTAGATAGGCATGCTGGCTACATAGGCTGCCAACAGATGTTTGTTTCATAATTACACAGTCATATAGACTGATAAGACTCAAGTTCAGCCTTACACACATCTGTGTTACAGCTGTTGATGCAAAAACAGGAGAAAATCCCATTTGTGGTTTTCAATTTTACCATAAATTGGAGAAAATTTTGTTTTAACTTCAAAGTCAGTGTCAAATTTTTCCTTGAATCAATAAGCTACATACCTGCATTAACTATTATATCCTTGAATATTCATTTTATTTCAACAAATAACGTTCATACAGAAATTTTTAAGCATCTGATTAAACAACCTATTGTTTAAGCAAGTGTCCTAAAACACACCACATGAGGGGTTATATATGAGCTGTAGTCCCTGCTACACTTTTTTTTTTTTTTTTTTTTTTATATCTGAAAGCATCCCTTGTGCAAGTGGGAGAGACCCTATAAAGAAAAGTGAGTTCCTAGTACTCTTAAACAATCCATGTTGTAAATAAACACTCTTACATTTAGGGGGAAAAGTGAGACAAATGTACCTCCCATTCAGTAGGCTACGTTTGAAATTGCCAGCCTTATCTTAAAAACCGATGGCAAAGGGGGTGCCTGCTGTGGCATATTGCAGTTATGGACATACATTCTAGTTCAGGGGCACCAAAACTGCTTCATTAAGTTAGTTGTTTTGCGGAGTATAGTGTCCGTTAAAGTGCTAGGTTTCAAGGTTGTTTGGAGTGAAATACATCTGGTCCAGGCTTTAAGTGTGAGGAGGGAGGTGCCTGCTGTAAAATGAAAGTGAAGCTTGAGCAGTACAAACTGTAGGATTTTTGTGCACGTAGCTTGATGTTCTTTATTCCCTCCCTTGAGGAGCAGAATGGCAGCAGGCTGTAAAAGAGACCCGTTTGGGGATATTTAAATTAAATTCCTCTAACTATGGGTAAAGCAGGTATGTGTGCAAAATGCAAGCAGTGCAGCAAAGAAATGTAAGGCCTTGTGGTCCGACAGAAACAACATCACAAGTGCTGTGGTGAAAGGAATACTTTTGAAGAGGCAGGACCTTCAGGTTTGTTAACTGGTTTTATTTCAGCATATGTTATTTTTTCTTTTATTTCAATTTATTTATTTGTAAAGACTGCCATGAACAATAATGATATATTTGTTATTGTTACTCCATGGCACTGCATTTTTATACAGTTTCTAAAAATAAATATTAAAATGAAATAAGCAAATAGGCCTTTTTTGGCTGTACGGAGTTAATACAATGAGAAATTCATATTAAGCATAAATTAGTTAAATAAAACTATTTAAGTAGTTATCCAAATATGAGTGCTTAACCTGTTAAACTAAAATCAGTTCTGATATAGCGGTTTTACTAATCTGCCAGGTTATTATTCTAAATCTGAAATCTTCATCTGGTTGCAAACATTAAAGATAACTACCGGCAAGAATAAGTCTTTACATTTAAAATTCATGATTTACTGAATCGTGATTTAAATTCAATTCACCCTGAGTGATGAGGGGCTTGGGATGTCCATTGTTCAATTCCTGCGTACCATGTGATGCTGGACTTAGGGAGTGACCATTGACACATGAGCTACTGCATTTGTTGGCCCTCAGGTGCCAGGTAAAAAGAGAAAATAGAGAAATTGGCTTGAAGGATATGAAGTATGATAGAGGGGGATGCACTCTAACGAAATGACTGTGACATAGCAATTAGTGGTTGACACTTGTGGTTAATTGGGGGAAACACCGCAAGTAGGGTAATCCGTATCTGCATGGGCTTGTTTTCCAGATGCCTTTGAATTTTCACTGAAAATAGTATGAATTATAGAACTGCTTTTCCTCACTTGGACAAATTACACATAGCTGTTTAATAGATGTATTGCGCAAGAGAGAACCAGGACTAACACATTTCATTTTGCTTCACCTTTTATTAGGCCTCTTGGCCCACGGCCTAATATATTTTAATGTTGATCACTGTGAAATAAATACATTTTAAAAACTTGCACCGACAGACCAAGCAGGTTAAATGACAATAGAATTAATACAACACCTTGACAAGTCTTTCAAGAATTCCTGTATAACAATGAAAACAAACGTATTGTTGAGAAACAGCAGATCTGTTAGTGATAGGACCAGAGGAAGCCAGAAGCAGTCAGCGGAAAATATGATTTAAATAAAGATGGCAACATATAAAAAAAAAAATAAAATCTTCTAAAGAATCTTGGGGATATATGGAAAAAAAGAACGAGAATACCCCAATCACAGGCTTCTCATCGAGAAAGCTGTGTTCTGGGGCCGCAAGTGATTCGGGTTTTCCTATGTTTCTCAACGAGAAGGGCCAGGAAAGTGTTTCTGCCTCCACTTGTAAAAACGCTGATATGCCCTTTATGCATCTTGTATCTTCTTTTTCTTTCTCATTTTGCAGTGAAATGACTTGGGGGTGCTGTAACTAAATGGTCTGGTGGCCCTGCAAGGTGTGCATTTGAATAGTTTGCTTTGTCTGTAACATTTTACAGAATGCTTATATTTACATGCAATTAGAATACAGCTGCATAGGGAGCTTTGACTGTTTTTATACACTGGTGATCCAAACTATAAATAACAGGCACTCCAGAAGCAGTCCAAGTCTGACCTTGCTGTGGACTTATTCTGGACTCTACCCATTTGCTTGCCTGCTATATTATGATTGTCTGCCATTATATTTTGCACATTTAATTTTAAATGTGTGTGTGTGTATGTATATGTGTATATGTAATTTCTTTTTTTTTTTCTTTTTTCTTTTTCTTTTTTAAAAGATGCAGTGTTGTGCACCTAAAGGATAGTTTGCATGCTGGTCAAATGTAATGGGATAGATTTCTCAGAAGCGGGTTCAGATTCTGTTAAAATTACATGTAAGACTTGATCCTAGGAAATAGTTTGGCTTCAGTTATTTGGGTAGTAATGTATTCTAAACATATTTTTGCGAGGAAAATTACTTATTTGCATAGTAAATTAAAACTAGTTTTTATACTCTGAGAATGTAAAACTATTTATTTGTATTATTCCATAAAATTCTTACTAGAAATCTGTCAGAGGGCTTCCTTGTTCCATAACATAGAAACATAGAAACATAGAATGTGACGGCAGATAAGAACCATTCGGCCCATCTAGTCTAACCAGTTTTCTAAATACTTTCATTAGTCCCTGGCATTATCTTATAGTTAGGATAGCCTTATGCCTATCCCATGCATGCTTAAACTCCTTTACTGTGTTAACCTCTACCACTTCATCTGGAAGGCTATTCCATGCATCCACTACCCTCTCAGTAAAGTAATACTTCCTGATATTATTTTTAAACCTTTGTCCCTCTAATTTAAGACTATGTCCTCTTGTTGTGGTAGTTTTTCTTCTTTTAAATATAGTCTCCTCCTTTACTGTGTTGATTCCCTTTATGTATTTAAATGTTTCTATCATATCCCCCCTGTCTCGTCTTTCCTCCAAGCTATACATGTTAAGATCCTTTAACCTTTCATGGTAAGTTTTATCCTGCAATCCATGAACCAGTTTAGTAGCCCTTCTTTGAACTCTCTCTAAGGTATCAATATCCTTCTGAAGATGTGGTCTCCAGTACTGTGTACAGTACTCCAAGTGAGGTCTCACCAGTGTTCTGTACAATGGCATGAGCACTTCCCTCTTTCTACTGCTAATACCTCTCCCTATACAACCAAGCATTCTGCTAGCATTTCCTGCTGCTCTATTACATTGTCTGCCTACCTTTAAGTCATCAGAAATAATCACCCCTAAATCCCTTTCCTCAGATGTTGAGGTTAGGACTCTATCAAATATTCTGTACTCTGCCCTTGGGTTTTTACGTCCAAGATGCATTATCTTGCACTTATCCACATTAAATGTCAGTTGCCACAACTCTGACCATTTTTCTAGTTTACCTAAATCATTTGCCATTTGGCTTATCCCTCCTGGAACATCAACCCTGTTACATATCTTAGTATCATCCGCAAAAAGACACACCTTACCATCAAGACCTTCTGCAATATCACTAATAAAAATATTAAAGAGAATGGGTCCAAGTACAGATCCCTGAGGTACCCCACTGGTGACAAGCCCAAGCTTCGAATATACTCCATTGACTACAACCCTCTGTTGCCTGTCACTCAGCCACTGCCTTACCCATTCAACAATATTGGAATCCAAACTCAAAGATTGCAGTTTATTGATAAGCCTTCTATGTGCAACAGTGTCATAACATATGCAGCATGGGTTGTTATGGTGTTTATAGTGTCCCTTTAAAAAGGACACTAGTCACCAGAACAACTACAGCTTATTGAATTTGTTCTGGTGAGTAGAATCATTACCTTCAGAGAAAATGCAGTGTTTACAATATAGCCTAGTGATAACTTCACTGGCCACTCCTCAGATGGCCGCAAACGTTCTTAAAATGTATGGATATGATTTTTTTTTATATATATATTATAGCGCCAGCAAATTCCGTAGTGCTGTACAATTGGAAACTCACATCTCCGTTATACTGTATCCTTTTCAGTGTGAAATGTTTACTATGCAGCTACCATTCCATGATGGTAGGTAGGGTCCGTTATCAATTTATAATGTGACCTATTCTTTCTTTTACAGCATTTACAGCCGAACAATACCAGCAACATCAACAGCAACTGGCACTGATGCAGAAACAGCAGCTTGCTCAGATTCATCAGCAGCAGGCGAATAGTAATTCCTCTGCCAACGCTGCACAGGTATAGCATTTTTACATGAAAAAGCCTACAGGGATTGACTATAGACACCAGAACAATTACAATAAACGCTTGTTATTCTGGTGACTATAGTGTCCCTTTTCAGGCTTCACCAGCTATTTGTGTATGTACAAACAGGGGGGGTTTGAAAAGAACACATAATTTCAAGGGCCAAATAAGGTGCTTTGTGGGTAGTTTGTTTGTATTGGAACATGTTTATAACTTTGTGCATTATTCAAGACTAAGGCTGCAGCTCTTAGGGTTGAAATCTATTGCTTACCCCCAGACCTTCTATAAAAATATTTGTTGATTCATAGATCTGCTGATTGAGGCGGCCATGGAAATAACCTGATATACTGAATGTTCATGGAAAATCGTTCTTGTTTGAACAATTATCCTGTACTATTGCATGCTATAAGAACAGTAATTACACTGTAGGGTGCACTCCTCCTATAAAATCATTTTATTCCTTGGCTGGTGTGTGAGCATGCTTGGCAGTCATTGGAAATAACATTCCCAGTGTTGCTGCCCATACCATTCAAATTCTTCCATGTTTAGCACATCAGCAGACATTACTTTAAGTCATAATTTTGCTTTCACCAAGCATACTCTTGTCATACACATTTTCCATCAGTCACCTGTATCAATGTGCCTTATAACTTACTGGCACATACTAAATGGCAAATTGACATATAAAGTGTGCACAAGCTCCATTAGCCATGCATAAAGAATATAGAACGCACCATCCCTGACAAAATAAGCAAGTGCACCAACTTTAGTAAACCTATTTGAGCTGCTTGAAAAGCAAAGTAAAATGAAACCTAGTAGGAGCCATCTACTGCCAAACTAAACTTGCATGGACAAGTAGGAACAGCAGAGAAATTATGGGTCAGTTAGATTATCAGTAGATATTAAAGGGATTCTATAGTGTTTGGAATACAAATTTCTATTCCTAATATTGAGAACTCTGGTCCCCTCTTCTCTCCCCCCCCCCCCCCCCCCTTGCTGCTCCAGGTCTGACAGGCACTAGAGGCAGGCTTAGTTTTTCATAAACTGTAATGATTTACAATGCAGGACAAAGTAGGACAGGGACACTGCACTCAGACCACTTCTGAGATGATGTGGTCTTTGTGCCTATAGTGTCTCCTTAACTGGTTAACTCATTAGAGACAAGTTCACTTTATATGCAATATCTGCTGGCTATAACACCATGTGCATGTATACTGGGAGAAATTATAGGATATAATACTGAAAGTAAATAGAAAACAATACCTCTGTACGGTTGACTTACTGGTTGACAAATTATACGATGTAGTACTGGGAGAAAATAAATAGAAACATAACAATACCTCTTTAATGTTTACTTTCACCAGTAAGTGCTATTAATTGTAATCTGACCCCCCCATCCTCCACCTCTTGCTCAATTTAAAAAAAAATTCTATAAGTTTTATTTTATTTTATTTTTTTAATAGGGTTTTGTTTCCAAGACATTAGATTCTGCTAGCGCTCAGTTTGCAGTTACAGCTTTGGTGACGTCCGAACAGCTGATGGCCTTCAAAATGAAGGATGACGTGGTCCTTGGAATTGGAGTGAATGGCATCCTTCAAGCCTCAGGTACAGAGACTTCTTTTGGGTTTTATTTATTAGATCTCTAATTATGTCCCTGAAGCATATAATTCACATGTATATTTACTTTATCTTACAGGAGTATACAAGGGCTTACACCTCAGTAGTAGTAGTAATACATCTGCAGCACTCGTACGTACAAGTCAATCGGCATCTTCAACAGGTTCAGCCTTGCTACAGCCTTCCAATATTACACAGACTGCTAGTTCCCACAGCACTCTGAGTCACCAAGTGACTGCTGCCAATTCTGCAACAACTCAGGTCCTGATTGGGAATAACATCCGATTAACTGTACCCTCCTCCGTTGCCACTGTAAATTCTATCAACACCCTCAATGCACGCCATTCACCTAGGACTATAAGTACTGTTCCTTCATCTGCCTTAAAACTGGCTGCTGCAGCAGCAAATTGTCAGGTACCCAAGATTCCAGCAGCATCTCCAGTGGATGCAGTACCAAGGTAAGATACTTGTCACCTGCATACACACATATATATTTGGTACATCCCTACCAGCAAACACTCGCAGGATGTTTTCTGTCAATCTAAAAGTATTTTGCATATGCTATTGACACATGCCTTTCTAACCCTTTATTCCTCCTGAGAGGAACTGGTAAACTGTTTTAAAATTGATAACTTGAGTTGTTTGCCGTAGGCTACTAGGAATAGGAAGGAAGGTAAAGGTTGAATGTTGGTCAAGGAAAAAGTTTACAAATCCAGGATTGATTACTGCACTTCAGTATTTTACTTAAAGGACCACTCTAGGCACCCAGACCACTTCAGCTTAATGAAGTGGTCTGGGTGCCAGGTCCAGCTAGGGTTAACTAATTGTTTTATAAACATAGCAGTTTCAGAGAAACTGCTATGTTTATCAATTAGTTAAGCCTTCCCCTTTTTCCTCTAGTGGCTGTCTCACTGACAGCCGCTAGAGGCGCTTGCGTGATTCTCACTGTGAAAATCACAGTGAGAGCACGCAAGCGTCCATAGGAAAGCATTATGAATGCTTTCCTATGCGACCGGCTGAATGCGCGCGCAGCTCTTGCCGCGCGTGCGCATTCAGCCGACGGGGAGGATCGGAGGCGGAGAGGAGGAGGAGAGCTCTCCGCCCAGCGCTGGAAAAAGGTAAGATTTAACCCCTTTCCCCTTTCCAGAGCCGGGCGGGAGGGGGTCCCTGAGGGTGGAGGCACCCTCAGGGCACTCTAGTGCCAGGAAAACGAGTATGCTTTCCTGGCACTAGAGTGGTCCTTTAATCACTGTTTGGGAGTTCCATTCAGAGAAACTACCTGTCCTCATAATATATAATACAGGATCATGCTCACCCAAAACAATGCATTAAAGGGAATTTTAGTGCACCAAACTACAGGAATTTACAATATTTTTGCCACAATGATAAGTTCATGTTTTGGTTACAACTGATCTATGGTCAGAGTTATTCATTAAAGTGAGAATTCAAAGTGAATTTCAAATTTAAGGTCAAAACTGCCCAGCTGAAAAATAAATCCTCTAAGGCAGTTAGTTATATTTTCATTTCAGTTACTCCAACCTTGAAACTGAAATTCATGTTGAATCCTCACTTGAGTGAATAATCCTGCATGTGTAGCAAGGTGTACACAAATATAACGGTGTTCTTTTCAATGTTGTTGTGGTCACCAGGTTGATCCCAACCTGTTTTTTATTTATTTATTTATTTTTTAAACTTATAATTGCCAGTGAGCACCCAATTTGAGTGCTTTAGGTTACAACAATTTCCTGATTTTAATATTTTATTATAACTCTCATAGTAGAGACCATTAAAAAGAAACAAACATTTTTCTGTATTCATCCTTTTTATTTTATTTTTTTTGTGAAATGTGTTCTTTAATGATAATACGAAGTGCAAACAATTGAAGTTCATGTAATTCTTGCAGGTATTTAATTTTTTCTTCTGGTTTTGCAAGGATTGTTTTTTTGTAGTCTCCTGACAAAAATGTATTTTGAACACACACATTAACCTGCGATTTGGTAAACACATTGTATGAATGAAATCTGACCTGATAGTGTTGGAAAGTCAAGCACATGTTGGAATATTTCAGTGCTATGTAGGAGGCTCTTAGTGGTGTGTAAAGCTACACCATAGTCAAACTGAATGTTACTTTGCTTTCAGTACCAAAACAAGTTTTTAGAAAATTGCATCCTGTTGTTTTTTTTTGGAATTGAAAAGACAAACCTTTTAATGGTGTTTGTCCACTAAACAGTAAAAATAATGTAAAACCGAATTGCAAATTTCAGGCCAGAATAGTTTTTAGTAGTTTAAAAAAAAAAAATCGATAATTATTTGCTTTTATCACAACTTTGCTTATGTAACTTAAATTTGACAAATCCATTTTCAGATTCACCATTTAATATATAAACCATGATGCTATAGCCCCGACAATCTGACAGCCATCCAACTGATCTAAAAGAAAATTTGATTCATCGGAGCAGGCAACCATCTTCCATTGCTCCATGGTCCAGTTCTGACGCTCATGTCCCCGTTGAAGGCGCTTTCGATGGTGGGCAGGGGTCATCATGGGCACTCTGACTGGTCTGCGACTACGCAGCCCCATAGCAAACTGTGATGCACTGTGTGTTCTGACACCTTTCAATCATGGACCGCATTCAGTTTTTCAGCAATTTGAGCTTCAGTAGCTTTTCTGTGTGATCGGACCAGACGGGCTAGCCATCGCTCCCCACGTGTATCAGTGAGCTTTGGGCATCCTTGACCCTGATGCTGGTACACTGGTTGTCTTATCTTGCACCACTTTTGGTAGGTACTAACCACTGCATACCGGGAACATCCCACAAGACTTGCTGTTTTGGAGATGCTCTGACCCAGTCGTCTAGCCATCACTAATTTGCCCTTGTTAGTCACTTAGATCTTTTTTCCTGCCAATTTTACCTGCTTCCAACACCTGAAATTCAAGAACTGACTGCTTACATGCTGCCTAATATATCCCACCCCTTGACAGGAGCCATTGTAACAATATCATCAATGTTATTCACTTCACCTGTCAGTGGTTTTAATTTGACTGATCAGCTTACTTCCCAATGCTGCTCCATGAGACATCTTTGCACTGCAGGTGCTTTGTACAGTTGCCTGCATCTTGAGTTTTGCTTCAGTGAGCTAAATACCCAGAAGTAACTAGACCGGTTTTCAGACAACTGTACTTTTTGTAAAATGTGGAAAAGAGGATGCACCTTAAAACCAAAGGCACTGAATCTTTAGTGGTCTGGCACGTCGCCTTAAATGCACAACATGGAATGTGTCTATTGGAAAGGGTGGGGGGAGGTATTCAGGATACAAATATGAACATGTGATCTGCATTATCCAAACATTACGTGGCATGCCTTGTGACAAACAATTTGCAATGTAAACCTTTTTC